>NW_020922225.1:0-6538 GCF_003984885.1 Neopelma chrysocephalum
CTGCAAAGCCATAAACTGACTCTTGGAGGAGCTTTTGGACACCCCCGAGATCCTCCCCCGCGCTGGCGTGGGGCCCGTGGGTGTGTGGGGCTCAGGGGTCGAGCGCCTGGACACTGATAAATAAACATCAGCACGCGGGGATACGGGCCCGCCCCCGCTGCGCAAACGGCGCAAGGATACGCAAACGGCGTAAGGCGGCAATGGAGCGGCGCTACGCAAATTGCGTAACGGGGCAAGGAATGCCCGCGGCGCTGCGCAAATGGCGCAAGGATACGCAAACGGCGTAAGGCGGCAATGGAGCGGCGCTACGCAAATTGCGTAACGGGGCAAGGAATGCCCGCGGCGCTACGCAAACTGCGTAAGGGGACCGCAGGTAATGGTAATGGAGGGAGTTACGTAAGTTGCGTAAGGCTACGCAAATGGCGCAAGGGCCCCGGTGGATTTCTAAGGGCTCGCGGACCTTTCCCAGTTTATCCCAGTCCTCTCCAAAAAGCTCCCAGTTTGCCCCAGTCCCTTCCTAAGGGCTCCCAGTCCACCCAAGTCACCTCCTAACACTGCTGCCCTCAGCGCTACGCAAACGGCGTAAGGGGGCGCCGGTAACGGCAAGGCAGGGGAGGTACGTAAACTGCGTAAAGATACGCAAATGGCGTAAGCGCCCTGCCCTCAGCGCTACGCAAATGGCGGAAGGGCCCCGGTTCCTTCCTTGGGGCTCCCAGTTTATCCCAGTACCTCCCAGTCCTTTCCTAAGGGCTCCCAGTTCATCCCAGCTATCGCCGCGTTCTCGCCCTTCCAGAATTTTCTCCCTCCGCTTCCCAAATATAAAAGGGACTTTCTGTGCTGAACACCGAGCCGGGAGCACTGACGGGCTCGGTGCAGGGGCCCTGTGAAATTTGGTTTCTCTACAGTTCATTTTTTTATAATGAAAGGGGAAGGGAAGGAAGGGAGCTGCTCCTGCCAGCACGCCAATAATCTGTCACAAAGGACTGGAGCTCTCAGAGCCAATTAGTCCTCCAGTGAACCATTTAACTGCTGAAATAAATCCAGTCCCAGGCACAGAATCAGCAGGATTCGAGACAGAAAAGCCTGTGTGGGTACGTAGGGCATTGAGCTCGTGCAGATTCGTGCACAGGTGCAACTTGGTACATTTTAATACTTGAGTGCTTTTGATACACAAACTGGCCCCTGAAACTCCCTTGGGTCACAACGTGCAAAGGTGGGACAGCTTTATCCAGAACACATAGACCACACAATTTCTCAAAGGTGGATCAGAATCTGTGCCAGCCTGTGGTGGAACCATGAAAAGCCACCCACAGGAGCTGCATTTCCCATATGGATATCAAGTGGGGACAAGTCCCTGCCACAGGAATGGTAAATCCATGGTGCGGTGGGAAGGGCCAAGATGCTGCCCTGGCAGAGAAGGGTGGATGTGCCACCGCAACATCTCCCAGCAACGCTGCTGTGGGTGGAAAAACACCATTAAGGTGGGACAAATCTAGGAAAGAAACTGCAGAGTCTGTCTCCCTCTAAATGTGATGTCTCCTTCATCCAGACACAAAGCCATGCTTTGGACCTCCCTGTACCAGTCTTGTTTTTCCAGCTCCTTAACCGTATCAGAACAAGACCAAAAAAATTACTTCTTTTTATATTCTTGTAGTGAGTTGGCCCTGGCCAGATACCAGGTACCCACTAAAGCTGTTCTCTCACTCTCCCTCTGCAACCGGGCAGAGGAGAGAGAAAAAAAAAACAGCTAAGAATTCATGAGTAGAGAAAAGAGCTGGGAGAGGTCAGTGACTGATCACCTTCATGGGCAAAACAGACTCAAAGTGGGGATAGTACTTAAATTTATTATTAACAGGATAAGAGCCAAAGAGTGAGAAATAAAACAGTCTTCAACACACCTTCCCCCCACCCCTCCTTCCATGTTCTCCCTCCTCCCCCCCAGCAATGCAGGGGGACGGGAATGGGGGTCACGGTCAGTTGTTGTTTCTGCCACTGCTCAGGGAGAGGAGTTGGAGTCCTTCCTCTGCTGCCGTGGGGTCCCTCCCACGGGAGACAGTCCTTGATGGACCTCTCCAACGTGAGTCCATCCCTCGGGCAGCAGCTCTTCCCAACCTGCTGTCCCATGGGTCACCCCTCCATGGGGTCAGTCCCTCACAGATGAGCTGTACCAGCGTGGGTCTCCCACAGGGGCCACGAGTCCTCCCTGGGAAAAACCTGCTCCAGCCTGGGCTTCCCTCTCCACGGGCTGCAGGTCCTTGCCAGGACCCTGCTCCATCCTGGGGCTGCCACGTGGTCACAGCCTCCTTCCTGCATCCACCTGCTCCAGCATGGGAACCTCCATGGGCTGCAGGGGGGTCTCTGCACCCCGATGCTCCCCCAGGGGCTGCAGGGGGGTCTCTGCACCCCGATGATCCCCCAGGGGCTGCAGGGGCACAGCTGCCCCACCCTGCTCTGCCCCACGGGCTGCAGGGCCTCAGCTCCAGTGCCTGGAGCACCTCCTGCCCCTCCTTCTGCACTGACCTTGGTGTCTTCATTGTTATTCCCATGTTCTCACCCCGCTCTTCCCTGGCTGGAATTCCTTCTTTTTCTTAAATATGTTATCCCAGAGTTGTAACTGTCATTCCTGACTGGCTTAGCCTTGGCCAGCGGCAGGAATTCCGTCCCGGAGCCGGCTGGCATTGGCTCCATGGGACAGGGGAAGCTTCTGGCAGCTTCTAACAGAAGCCACCCCTGTAGCCCCCCCAGCTACCAAAACCCAGCCAGAGAAACCCACTGCACCCAGTTACTTCCACTTGCCCCAGGATAGTTCCAGTTTCCATCAGTATGATCCCGGTCACTCCCAGTCATTCCCAGTTTATGCCAGTTGCCTCCAGCATGCACCCTGTCACTCCCAGTTGCTTCCAACATGATCCCAGTTGCTCCAAGTATGTTCCTAGTTGGCTTCCAGCATGGCCCCACTGGCTCCCAGTTCCCCCCTGCATAGTTCCAGTCACTCCCAGTTTGATCCTGGTCCCTTACAGTTACTCCCACTACAATTCCAGTATGGTGCTGGTCACTCCCACTATGATCCCAGTCACTCCCAATAGGATCCCAGTTGCCCCCAAGGTGGTCCCAGTTGCCCCCAAGGTGGTCCCAGTTACCCCCAGGATGGTTCCTTTCACTCTCAGGGACTCCCAGTCTGAGTCCAGTATGGCCCCAGTCACTCCCAGTCAGTGCCTGGAGGATGCCATTTGCCCTCTGCATGGTCTCAGTTGCTCCCAGTATGATCCCAGTATGAGTCCAGTCACCCTCAGTATGATCCCAGTAACTTCCAGACACTTCCAGTATTAATCCAGTTTGATCCCACTCATCCCCAGTATGGCTGCAGTCCCTCTCACACACTCCCAGTATTACTGCAGTCACTCCCAGTATGATTCCAGTATGACCCTAGCAAGAGCCCAGCTGCTCCCAGTATGATCCCAGTTGCCCCCAGCATGGTTCCAGTTGTTCCCAGTCATCCCTACTATGGTTCCAGTCACTCCCAGCCACTCCCAGTATATCCCAGTTGCCTCCAACATGCTGCCAGGTGCTCCCTGTTGCCCCAGTTCTGGTCCTGCTGGGTCCAGTCCAGGTCTCGGTGTATCCCGGTGTCCCCCCTGTCCCCTCACCCCGGTGTCACCCCCTTTTCTCTCCCCACAGAGCTCCTGAGCCGCCAGTGGCCGCAGCCCCTCGCCGGGGCCTCGAGCCCAGCCTGGACCCCCTCCCATCCCCGTGAGGATTTTGGGGGGTCGTGTGTCCCCCCCTCCCCTGCTGTCACTCTGCCTCTGCCCGGCTGCTCCCAGTGATCCCAGTAAAGCTTCCCAGTTCTCCCCAGTCCTGGTGTTTCGGGGGTACTGGGGGAGGAGCTTGGGGGAATCCCAAGGGGTGAAGTTGAGTTTGGGGGGGGCAGAATCGGCCCGAGGATCGATGGGGAATTAGAACCCCCCTGTATTCCCCCAATCTCAACCCGCTCTGGAGGGGCTTTGAGAGGGCACCTGCCCCTCAATACGCACCCAGCTCACCCCAAAACCTCCCCACAGCCCCCCAAGGACCCTCAAACCCACTCAAAGCCCAACCAGGACCCCAACCAACCCCTTTTCTGAGGGGACTTCTCTGGGCACTGGTGGTGCTGGGAGCCCCCCTGGCTGCAGGTCAGGAGCTCTCCGGTGAGCGGGGGGTGAGAAGGGGGAGGTCGGTGGGAAAAGCGGGGGGCAGAGGCAATAAAAGGGGTGGTGGGAACACAAACCGAGTTGGCGCAGAGTGGGATCCCCAAAAGTGGAGGGCAAGGGGCACTGAGGTTTGGGGGATGATGGGAAATGGGTGGGAGAGGTCAGAAGAGTGGGGAAAGGGGAAGGTAGGACCCCCAAACTGAGCATGAGGGGGCTGGGGATGGAGGGGACGATGTGGAAGGAGTGGGAGGGGGCGAAAAAGTGGGGGTTGGGACCCCCAGAGTGATCCTTGTTGGGCTGGGGACTGAGGGGACCATGAAAAAGTGGGAGGAACAGGGAGAAGGGTGGAAAAGAGGGGTTGCTCTGGTGGGTCCGACGGTCCCATGGGGGTATTTGGGCACCACGTTTTGGGAAAGGGAGTGGTTCCCCCGAGCTCCCAACTCGCTATGGGGTGCTGGGGGCTGCTGGATCCAATCTCAGCCTTGGATTATGCCAGCACTTTCAGTTTAGAGGAATTACAGAGGTGTGACTGAACCGGTTTTGTCCCCCAGGTTTTAATGATGGCAAATCAGATCTATTGATAGAAAGGAATTATTTAGGGTTACAAATGATCAGACAGAAGATCTTCATCAGAATTATTAAATGCACAATAGAAACACTAAAACTACCAGCAGTACAGGATAAGATAGGACAGTGCTCTACACTAAAGCAATTGTTGAAGCAATTCTACTCAAGCTGGCACAAAAGCAGAAATTCTTAATTAGAAATGGATGGAACTCCCCCAGACCAATGCTCGTGGGGAGATCTCTGCTCTCAACCTCCAGGACTGACCTTGGGAATCCCCAGCCAAGGAAGGAATCTCCACACACACACCCAGGAAGGGTTCTGTTGGAAGAAGCTGCCCCTGGGAAAGGGGACTGACCCTTTCTGGTCGAAAGGGATGGACTGACAGTCACTGGACTCCAGGGGTTGCCTCACCATCAGGGGCTTCATTCGGGGTGGAAGCAGTGGCCGAAGCTCTTCCCACAGTTGGGGCACTGGTAGGGCTTCCTTTACCGGTGGGTCTGTTGGTGTCTGGTCAAGGCACCGCTCTGGGTGAAGCTCTTCCCACACTCCCAACACTTGTAGGGCCTCTCCCCAGTGTGGATGTGCCGGTGGGTGACAAGACGGGAGTTCAGGTTGAAGCTCTTCCCGCAGTCGGTGCAGCGGAAGGGCCTCTCATCGGTGTGTGTCCGCTCATGCAGGAGGAGATGTGAGCTGGTCTGAAACCTCTTCCCACAATCCAAGCACTTGTAGGGCCGTTCCCCAGTGTGGATGAGCTAGTGTTTGCGGAGTGTGGAGCTGTCACTGAGGCTCTTCCCACATTCCCTACATGTGTAGGGGCATTCCCCAGTGTGGATGCGCCCGTGGCTGTGGAGGTGAGAGCTGCTCCTGAAGCTCTCCCCACATTCCGTACATGTGTAGGGTTGTTCCCCAGTGTGGGTCTGCTGGTGGGTGCAGAGGTAATAGCTCTGGCTGAAGCTCTTCCCACATTCCCCACACATGTAGGGACGTGCCCCAATGTGGGTGTGCTGGTGTCGGATCAGGTGGGAGCTCTTCCTGAAGCTCTTCCCACATTCCAAGCACCTGAAGGGCTTCTTCTTGCTGGGAGGCTGCTCAGGGACCACCAGGACGGAGCTCCCCCTCAAGCTCTGGCCGCCTTCCCGGCCCAGGCTGGGTCTTTCCTCCTCAGAGCACCCTGGGCTGGCTTTGGAGCCCCTCCTGCAGGGGGATCTCTGGGCCTTTTCCTCCCCGCTGCCTTCCTGCACTGTGGAGCCCTTCAAAACGGCCTCTCCCACCAGCTTCTCACAGGGGGATTTGTCCTCCGGGCTCTCCGTCCTCAGCTCGGGGCCTGGGGCAGGAAGCAAGAAGGACAGGGAGGGGATTTGCCTCCGGCCCAGAGGGAAGGCCAAGGACATCCCCCCAACTCCGGCCCCGGCAGGACGGCGGCGGCAGCGGGGTTGTCCGGCAGCCGGGGGCCATGCTCGGCTGCCAGAGCCAGCACAACACCGGCCCAAAGGGCCACTGACTTCCTCCTCACCTGCCTGGGGGGCCCACGGCATCTTCCTCTTCCTCGCAGCCTCCTCCTCCATCTGCCCAAGCTTTGGGAAGGACAAATCCTGATGGGGGGGAAAAACAAGGGCTGAACGCGTTGGCTTGGGGGTTCCTCCTGTCCAAACCCATCTCTAGAACTCACCACGCATCCTGTGACCATAAAAACCTCCAAAGCACCGAGATTCTCGTAAAAAAACCCTCAGAAACATTAAGAAGACCCTCGCCACCCCAAACTGCAAAAAGTTGAGATTCAGTCA
>NW_020922226.1:0-2115 GCF_003984885.1 Neopelma chrysocephalum
TACTGGTCCATACTGGTCCATAGTGGTCTATACTGGTTTATACTGGTCCATACTGGTTTATACTGGTCCGTACTGGTCTGTACTGGTCCATACTGGTTTATGATGATCCATACCGGTCTATACTGGCCCATACTGGTCCATACTGGTCCGTACTGGTCCATACTGGTTTATACTGGTCCATACTGGTCTATACTGGTTTATACTGGTTTCCAGGTGGCGCGAGGCCGCCCAGCGGCAGCAGCAGCGTTACGGGCCCAGCCTCCGCCTCCTGCGAATCATCTACGAGCGACAGTGAGGCCACGCCCACACCCCGAGGAGGCCACGCCCACCCCGAGGAGGCCACGCCCACCCCTTGGCTCCACCTCCTCCCCTGTGGCCACGCCTACAATAAAGCTCCACCCCCAGTCTGTGTATGTAAATTAGGGGCTCAGCCGAGGCCACGCCCACCCCGAGGCCACGCCCACCCACCCCTTGGCTCCACCCCCTCCCCCGTGGCCACGCCCCCAATAAAAGCTCCGCCCCCATGCTCTGTCCATATGTAAATGAGGGGGCGTGGTCAGCGATGACAGGCGTGGGTGGGCGGGGCCAAAACTGTTTATTGGGGAGGGCGGAGGGGGAAGGGGCGTGGTCTGGAGATTGGGGGCGTGGTCACGTGTCAGGTGACGTCATCGCTCCTGGGGGGGAGGAGGGGAGGGGTCAGTGGGGCCTTTTTGGCTCCTCCCCCCAAGCTCTGGCTCCTCCCCCGCTTCTGGCCATGCCCCCTTTTTGGCCACTTCCCCATTGGTTGGTTTAAGCCCCTCCCTCCCCTCCGGACTCTCCCATTGGCCGGTTAAGGCCACACCCCTGCCAGCCCCCCATTGGTTGGCTGAAGCCACGCCCCTCACTCCAATTGGCTGCTGAGGCCACGCCCCCACCCGCGAGCTCTCCCATTGGCCGCTGGGGCTCGGGGCTCTCCCATTGGCTGGTTTGAGCCCCGCCCTCCCCTCCGAGCTCTCCCATTGGCTGCTTGAAGCCCCTCCCACACCCCATGCTCTCCCATTGGCTGGTTCAAGCCACACCCCCTCCCATTGGTCGGTTTGCGCCCCTTCCTCTCCCCCGCCCACCCCATTGGCTGCTTCAAGCCCCGCCCTCACCTTTGCCGCTCTCCCATTGGCTGGTGGCGCTCGGGGCTCTCCCATTGGCCGGGCCCTCCCAATCCCCTCCCAGTCCCTCCCAGTCCCTCCCAGTCCCTCCCAGTCCCCTCCCAGTCCCTCCCAGTCCCTCCCAGTCCCCTCCCAGTCCCTCCCAGTCCCTCCCAGTTCCCTCCCAGTCCCTCCCAGTCTCACTCCCAGCGTCCGTTACCAAACATCGCTTTTATTTCCAGTGCGGGGGGGCCCCAAAATCCGGGGGGGGGTCCCCAAAAACCTCCCATTTTTTGTGGGGGGTCCCCAAATTTTTTGGGGGGTTTTCACCCCAATTTTTGGGGGGGTCCCCAAATTTTTTTGGGGGTTTCCCCTCGATTTTGGGGGAGTGCGAAGGTGCTTTTTTGGGGGGGTTTCACCCCAATTTTGGGGGGTTTCACCCCAATTTTGAGGGGTCCTGGAGGGTCCCAAATTTTTTTGGGGGAGCCCAAATATTTTGGGGGGTTTTCACCCCAATTTTTGGGGGGTTTCCCCTCGATTTTTGGGAACGAAGGTGCTTTTTTGGGGGGTTTTCACCCCAATTTTGGGGGGTCCTCAGTTTTTGGGGGGTCCCCAAATTTTTTGGGGGGTTCCCTCGATTTTGGGGTCGCGAAGGTGCTTTTTTGGGGGGGTTTCACCCCAATTTTGGGGGTTTTCACCCCAATTTTGGGGGATTCTCAGTTTTTGGGGGGTCCCCAAATTTTGGGGGGTTCCCTCGATTTTTGGGGTCACGAAGGTGCTTTTTTGGGGATTTTCACCCCAATTTTGGGGGTCCTCAGTTTTTGGGGGGGGTCCCCAAATTTTTTGGGGGTTTCCCCTCGATTTTGGGGGGGTGCGAAGGTGCTTTTTTGGGGGGGTTTCACCCCAATTTTGGGGGGTTTCACCCCAATTTTTGGGGGGTCCCCAAATTTTTGGGGGGGGTTCCCTCGATTTTGGGGTCACGAAGGTGCTTTTT
>NW_020922227.1:0-1496 GCF_003984885.1 Neopelma chrysocephalum
TGATCTGTTTGACATAGTTCAAATATACTCCAGTAAAGGTGTCTCAGGCGGGGTCACTGCCCCCCCGCCGGAACCTCCACACGTCGCTGATCTGGCCCTGGTCCCGCGGTGGGGCCGCCCCCTTCCCAGGTGCCCCGGGCACGGGGCAGCGCCCCGCTGTCCCTGGCCCTGGCCGTGGAAAGGAGTGAGAGAGGGGAGCCTCGTCGGTGTGGACTGTGCCCTTGTGGGAGATGAAAAGAGTTCCTTCGGAGCACACAAAGGAGAAGGACAACTCTAAACTCGGGCTAATGGAGCTCGTTTTAGCCCTGTAAGGCCATCCATCTAAGAGGAGGTCACTCTAATTAAACCTACGTCCTGAGGACCTCACTGCCACCATCCAAGCTCACTCAGCCCCGGCAGATGAACCTTAGGATTAAAGGGTGGGTTCAGTTCCGCGCATACTGCGTCTCACCTAAAAAATCCACTGCGCAGGCTCGAAGGCCTTACCCACATTTGTAAAGCCGGACGAGGGTTGAAACGGGAATCTTCTAAAAATGTAGTCACACAAAGATCAAAAGACAAAGGCATGCACCTGCCTCCAAAGGTGTACCCAAATAACTCCAGCATGCTGGAACATCAGAACCATGCTTGATTCAGCGGATAGCGGACGTCCTGAGCGTTGTTCTGCCCTAATTGCCCACGAACTGTCACTTCTCAACATCGACATTGCTGCTCTCAGTGAAGTTCGCCTTCACGAGGAAGGCAGCCTCAGAGAACATGGTGCCAGTTACACACTCTTTTGGTCAGGTAAGGCCAGAACCGAAAAACATCTCTCAGGAGTTGGCTTCATGATCAAAAACTCTATTGTTCCTAAACTCGAAAATCTGCCGACAGGTCATTCTGATCGCATTATCTCCCTACGCCTTCCACTACACAACAACCAACATGTTGTCATCTTCAGTATATATGCCCCAACTCTTCAAGCTGACCTTGCTGAAAAAGATAAGTTTTACACTGACCTGCATCGCCTTACCCAAAAGGTTCCTGCAGATGATAAGATCATTATCCTTGGTGATTTCAATGCCAGAGTAGGAAAGAATTTTGAAGCCTGGAAAGGAATATTAGGCAAGCATGGTGTTGGAAGCTGCAACAACAATGGTCGACTTCTGCTACAATTCTGTGTGGAGCAACCGCTCGCCATCACTAATACCATCTTTCAGCAGAAAAATAGACTGAAGACAACATGGATGGATCCCAGATCTAAGCATTGGCACCTCATCGATTATGTCTTGGTGCAATGGAGAGATGTCCGCGATGTCCACCACACCCGCGTGATGCCCAGTGCAGAATGTCAAACAGACCATCGGCTTGTGCACTGTAAACTCAACTTCAATCTTAAATTCAAACCTAAAAGGGGCAGTATCCCAAGGAGGAGACTCCAAGTTAACGATCTCCAATCAGCCACAGTAAGAGAAACAAATTCCAGGCTAATCTTCAAAGTAAGCTCGATAACCACT
>NW_020922228.1:0-2661 GCF_003984885.1 Neopelma chrysocephalum
GGCTGATTCCCGTGGAATTCCAGAGGAGCTAAAATAGCAGAGAGCCCAGGCGGAGAAATTGGGTTGCAATTGGCTCCTTTTAGAAGTCCTTGAGCTGTCATTCCCCGCCCACGGCAGCGGCTCAGCCCGGCACAGGCAGTTTGACTTCATGATAAAAATCACTACTGCCAGCAAGGAACCAGGAATGAGCTGGAAAATAAGCAGGGGTTGGGTGGTTGGGTGGATTTTTGGGGGGGAAAAAAGCTCCGTGGCATTTGCATATTCCACAGCTGCTTCAGATTCCCGGGGACTCGTGAGGAAAAGATCAAAAGATTTTCGTGTTTTAGAGCTAAAAATTCCCCAGGGATGAAGGTAGTTGGTTAACCCCCGCCTGGCTCCGAGGGAAAGCGGGATGGGAGGAATGTTTCGACCAAAATGGGAAGGAGTGCATTGCAGTGGGGAGGCTGGGAGGGAAGATAATCCCTGTCAGACTTCCAAGAGAGCTGCCACACCATCTGCTCCGGCAGCAGGAGTTAAAAACGCTGGAGAGGCTGCAGAGCCACACAGGCTCTTCCCAGAGCAGATTCCAGGGGATGTAGATGAATTCCAGGGGATGTAGATGGTGGTTTTGCAGGGATGGAAGGGGTTTTGTCCCCAGGGCTGTGGGGGGAAGATGCTCCATCGTGCCCAGGTGCTGTCATGGTGTTCAAATTGACATCGAGGATCATCACGGAAAGGTTTGGGTGGGAAGGGACCTTAAACTCATCCAGTGCCACCCCTGCCATGGGCAGGGACACCTTCCACAAGCCCAGGTTGCTCCAACCTGGCCTTGGACACTTCCAGGGATCCAGGGGCAGCCACAGCTTCTCTGGGCCTCCCCACCCTCAGTGAAAACACCTCCTTGGATGCCAAGTGCCTCCTGCTCGGCCAGACTGGGGGTGTGTGCCCGTCCTGGGCACCAGAGGATGGGGATGTTCATCCCTGGGCACCAGAGGAGGGAGATTCCTAACCCTGGGCACCAGAGGATGTTGATACCCAATTCCTGGGCACCAGAGGATGGTCACACTCTCCCAGTTTCCAATTCTGGACACCAGGGAAGCTGTGAAACTTGGCACCCTCCCGTCGCCAGGGCTGGGTTTGGGAGCTGCTCCTCTCCATTCCCTGCCCTGGAAAGCAAAGGCTTGGGAGCAGAGGGGTGGGCCCTGGATGGAGCCACCTCATTAGCCAGCCCCAATTAATGCAGAGGCAGGTTCTCCCAGGGATTTAAGACTGTTATGGCAACAGGCCCAGAGGCATCATGGAAAGGCTTTTGTGTTTTCCTGGGAGATTA
This sequence comes from Neopelma chrysocephalum, assembly GCF_003984885.1. NCBI lineage: Eukaryota > Metazoa > Chordata > Aves > Passeriformes > Pipridae > Neopelma > Neopelma chrysocephalum. The sequence continues at coordinate 1,310 of NW_020922228.1, forward strand.
GTAATGCATGGGGCTTGCTGGGAATGGCAGGGGGGGTTGCCAGGAGCCAGGCTGCACCTGGGAGCAGGATTCCCAGTGCAGAGCAGGTCCTGGGGGTGCTGGGGGGCAGGACTGGTCCTTTACTGGGCCCTGCTGGTGGCTGGAGGCTCCCTTTTGACTCCAACTCTTTATTCCCGTGTGTGTCAACTTCCATTTTTGATCCCTGTTGCTCCTCAGGAACTGTGTGTGTGTGTGTCCCACTGCCCTGGGGATGGTGTGTGGTGTTTTAGGGAAGCTGAGAGCCCAAATTCCGTGGAAAGAAGCCAAGGGATGAGTCTGTTTATTGGTCATTGAGGTTTAACCTTCCCGGGGACGGGTCAAGAGCAGGGGGAGGATCCTGCAGGATCCAATCCAGAGGGATTGTTCCATTTGGGACAGAGAGGTGCTGCCTTTTCCCAGGGGTCATTCCCACCTCCCCCATCCCTGTGAGGGCCTGGAGTAGCTCACAGGGTTCCACATCCATGAGGCCTGGAGGAGCTGGGAGCACTCGGTGCCGGGAAGGGAAGGACTCAGACACCGTGTGTTTTCCTGGGGCACAGGGAAGAGCTGGATTGGGATCCAGGAATGAATCACAGAATCCTGGAGTGGTTTGGGTGGGAAGAGAATTTAAAGCCCATCCAGTGCCACCCCTGCCATGGGCAGGGACACCTTCCACCAGCCCAGGTTGCTCCAAGCCCCGTCCAACCTGCCCTTGGACACTTCCAGGGATCCAGGGGCAGCCACAGCTTCTCTGGGCAACCTGGTTGGACGGGGCTTGGAGCAACCTGGGCTGGTGGAAGGTGTCCCTGCCCATGGCAGGGGGTGGCACTGGGTGGGCTTTAAGGTCCCTTCCCACTGGGATTCTCTAGGGAAGAACTTCTGTCTGGGTGATGCTGCCACAGGCTGCCCAGAGAGGCTCTGGAATCTCCTTCCCTGGAGATATTCCCAAGCCATCCGGGCACATCCCTGAGTAACAAGCTCTAGGGACCCTCCCTGGAGCAGGGGGTTGGACTAAATGACCTCCTGTGGTCCCTCCCAGCTTCCCCCATTCTGTGGTGGCTCTGAGCTCGGTGCTCCAGGGAATCCTGCCCAGATCCAAGGAGCTCTGCCAAGGGCTGGGGAGAGCCAGTGGTGCCAGGGTGAGACACGAGGCCTGACTCAGCTGCTCCTCACTGGAAAGCAAGGGCTGGCTGGGAGGGCTGAGCAGCTCTGCCCATCCCTGTGTCTCCCCTGCCTCCTCAGGCAGGAGCTGCTGGTCCAGGCTGGGCTTGGTGTGCCCGTGGTGCTGCTGGAGGTGATCCCAGCTGTGCCCAGGGGGGCAGGAGGCCAATGGC
>NW_020922229.1:0-694 GCF_003984885.1 Neopelma chrysocephalum
CTTCCTCCTCACCTGCCTGGGGGGCCCAAGGCATCTTCCTCTTCCTCACAGATGCCTCCTCCATCCGCCCGAGCTTTGGGAAGGAGAAATCCTGACGGGGGGAAAACAAGGGCTGAGTGCGTTGGCTTGAGGGTTCCTCCTGCCCAAGTCCATCTCTAGAACTCACCGGGCATCCTGTGACCATAGAAACCTCCAAAACACCAAGATTCAGCCCAGAAAAACCCAATCCATCGACATTCAGGTAAAATCCCCTCAAAAAAAGCAGAAAGACCCCTGCCCCCTCAAACTGCAAAAAGTTGAGATTCGGCTAAAAAATACTCCAAAATATGAAGATTAGACCAAAAAAACTTTCCCAAAAACAAACTGTGGTGGGGGGGCAGCCCTGGAAACCAGGGCTTTGCTCCCTCAGCTCTGCAGGGGCTTCCCATGGGCTCTCAACCTCCTTTGGGCATCCCCTGCTCCGGTGTGGGCTCCTCCTGGGCTGCAGAGGGGTCTCTGCTCCATCCTGGACTCATCCACAGGTCACAGGCCCTTCAGCTCAGGCTCATCCAGAGCTCCAGCCGGTTCCGTGGAGCAGTGATCCCCTGGGCCCCTGCCAGTGCAGGCACCTCGCCAGGGCTGTTCCTCGAGGTTCTCTGGCCCCCTGCCAGTCCGAGGCTGTTTCTCCAAACCACCAAACCACATGTGCCAAACG
>NW_020922230.1:0-2567 GCF_003984885.1 Neopelma chrysocephalum
ATACAGCCCCAAGGTCGGGATTTGGGACCCCAAAAAACGGGATTGGGACCCAAAAATGGGATTCGGGAGCCCAAAAATGGGATTTCAGATCCCAAAATATGGGAAGAGACCCCGAAAAATGGGATTCAAGAGACAAAAAAATGGGATTTGGGAGCCAAAAATGGGATTTGGGACCCAAAAAATGGGGTTGGGGGCACAAAAATGGGATTCGGGACCCAAAAAATGGGATTTGGGATCCCAAAAAATGGGATTTGGGATCCCAAAATATGGGGGGAGAGACCCCAAAAAATGGGATTCGGGACCTCGAAATTGGGGTCGGGGGCACCAAAAAATGGGATTTGGGACCGAAAAAATGGGATTTGAGACCAAAAAAATGGGATTTGGGAGCCAAAAATGGGGCTGGGGGCACAAAAATGGGATTTGGGACCCAAAAATTGGGATTTGGGACCCAAAAAATGGGATTTGGGATCACAAAATATGAGGGGAGACCCCAAAAAATGGGATTCGGGACCCCAAAAAATAGGATTTGAGATACCAAAAGTGGGATTTGAGACCCAAAAAATGGGATTTGGGGACCAAAAATGGGATTTGGGACCCCAGGGTGGGCGGGGCCTGCTGAGGGGGGGGGGCTATGAAGGGGCGTGGCTTGGGATGAACGTTTCCTTCTGTGGGTGGGGCTTTGAAAGGGTGTGGCTGGATGGTGGGTGTGGCTTGCAGGAAGGGGGTGGGGCCAGAGGAGGTTGCGACTTAAAGGGTGGGTGAAGCTTTTGGGGTGGGCGTGGCTTTTTTGAAGGGGCGTGGTCTTGTTGATGGGCGGGGCTTAGTGGGAGGGGACAGGGACTGATAAGGGGTGGAGTCTGGGGAAGGGGCGTGGTCATAAGAAAGGGGCGTGGCCTTCAAAAGGAGCTGCTGGGAGGTTCTGGAAAGGGGGCGTGGCCCAGGAGTGGGCGTGGACTCCTGAAATGGGGCGGGGCCTAAGGCAGGTGGTGGGAGGATCCTTTTAAGGGGCGTGGCCACATGATGATGCAGCTGATTGGGCGTGGTCTTTCGGGGGAGTGGCCAACTCATGTGATGGGCGGGGCTTGATTGAGTGCATGGGGTCTGTGAGTGGGTGTGGTTTAATGGAGTGGGCGGGGCTTAACGAGTGGGTGTGGCTTCATTGAGGGGGTGGGGTCTTACAGAATGGGTGGGGCTTGATGAAGTGGGCAGGGCTTGATGAGTGGGCGGGGTTTTATTGAGGAGTGGGAGTTTAACAAATGGGTGGGGCTTAATGAAGCGGGCGGGACTTAATGAGTGGGCGGGGTTTAATTGAGGGGTTTTCTGGAATGGGTGGGGCTTAATGGAGTGGGCGTGGCTTGAGTGGGTGTGGTTTGTGCGGGGCTCTGCAGGGGGCGTGTCCTCCCTCTCCAAGCCCCGCCCCCTCCCTCCCCCCCAGGGCCGGACCGTCCTGAGCTCGGTGGTTCGTTATGACCCCGCCCCCGACGGCCACGCCCAGTCTGACCCCGCCCCCCAGGCCCCGCCCCGCCCCTCGGCCACCATCAGCCTCAGCGTCAGCCTCAGCCACGCCCAGGTACCAAACTGGGAGCACTGGGACGGACTGGGAGGGACTGGGAGGGAATGGGGGGGAACTGGGAGGGACTGGGAGGGACTGGGAGGGAACTGGGAGGGGACTGGGCGGGATTGGGAGGGAACTGGGAGGGACTGGGAGGTACTGGGAGGGGATTGGGGGGACTGGGAGGGGACTGGGAAGGGACTGGGGGGGACTGGGAGGTACTAGGAGGGGATTGGGGGGACTGGGACGGGACTGGGAGGGACTGGGAGGGATTGGAGGGGATTGGGAGGGACTGGGAGAGACTGGGAGGGGACTGGAGGGGACTGGGAGGGACTGGGAGGGACTAGGAGGGAACTGGGAGGGACTGGGGGGACTGGGAGGGACTGGAAGGGAACTGGGAGGGACTGGGAGGGACTGGGAGGGACTGGTAGGAACTGGGAGGGACTGGGAGGGATACCGGTCTTTACTGGTTTATACTGGTCTGAACAGGTGTGAAGTGGTCTGTACTGGTTTATACTGGTCTGAACTGGTGTTACTGGTGTGAACTGGTATGAACGGGTCTGTACTGGTCTTTACTGGCCTGTACTGGTGTGAATTAGTCTGTAGTGGTTTATACTGGTCTGGACTGGTGTTAGTGGCCTGGACTGGTGTGAATTGGTCTATACTGGTCTTTACTGGTCTGTACTGGTCTGAACTGGCCTGTACTGATGTGATGTGAACTGGTCTGAACTGGTTTTAACTGGTCTCTCTCTCTCCTGCAGGACAGGGGTGTGTTACCAGTCTGTACTGGTTTTGACTGGTTTATACTGGTTTTAACTTGTTCATACTGGTTCTAACTGGTCTCTGTGTCTCTCTCGCAGGCCAGGGGGTGGCACTGGGGGTGTGTTACTGGTCCATATTGGTCTATACTGCTTTATAGTGGTCTATACTGCTCTATACTGGTTTATACTGGTTATATTGGTTTTAGTTGGTTTTAACTGGTTTATACTGGTTTTGACTGGTGTCTGTGTCTCTC
>NW_020922231.1:0-3098 GCF_003984885.1 Neopelma chrysocephalum
TCCTGCTCTGCAGCAGCTTCTCCTGCTGCACCCCAGCAAATCCAGCACAGCCATCCTGACAGCTCCTGCCACTGCTGGCATTTGGCAGCTGGGAGAGGCACTTGCAGGAACTCCCCTGCACTGCTCTGCAGCCAGAGCCTGAGCGTGGCAAAGGGCTGGCAAGGTTCCTCCCCTGAGCAGCTCTGCCCTGTCCTCCCACCCCAGGATCCCTTCAACCTCCTGCTCCCTTCTCCTCTCTGCCCTTGCTGCCTGCAGCTCCTGCCCTGCTCTGCCATCTGGCCACTTCCTCTGCACTGCAGCAACTGGGAGAGTCCTGCTGAAAGATCCTGGGAGCTGTGGGATGGCCCAGCATTAGGAGATGCCTCCAGGAAGGGAAGTTGAACTTTCCTCCAGCCAGAGAATTCTTCCTTCAAATCCTGGGAAGGTTTCTCATGTGGTGAGAGCTCAGTCACCTCCCAGCCCAGGCTGCCTCTCATCTCTCTGCCTTGTCTCCTGTGCCCTGGGTGCTGCAGGCAGTGCCCTCAGCCCTGCTGGGCTGTGCAGAGGAGCTGCTCACCAGCAGAGCTGTTATACTGAAGCTCTTCTTGGTTGCCAGGAGCTCCCTGTGTGCCAGGAGCCCGGCCCAGCTCAGCAGCACAGCAACAGCCCCAGGCAGCCCTTGCTCTGCCCCTCTGGGCTCCCTCCAGCTGTCCCTGGGGCTCCAGGGGAACCTGCTGGCACACAGCTGAAGGAAATCATGATGTTCCTCCTCTCAGCTGGGCACAGACACTTCTTTCAGCACTGTCATTTCTCCAAACAGACACAGAGTTAAGTTCGAGAGTCCCCTTTTCATGTCCCATCATTAGACAGGAAACCCAGACAGTGCCCAGGAGGGATCTCCTTCACCTCCACTGAGGGAAGGGACTCAGCTGAGTCAACAGAGGTGTCTCCTTGTGGCTCTGCAGACCTGGGGCCACAAGGACACTCAGCTCCCTCCACAACCCCCATGGGCTGGGATTCCTCCTGCCCCACTTCAGTGGGCCCAAAACAGGCCCCTGCAGGTGACTCCTTGTCCCAGCTGCCATGGAAATGAAGGAAGACCAAAGCCAGGAGTGACCTGCTGGGACACAAAGCCCTGGTTCCTTCTGAGGGGCCAGAGGTGACCGAGATTCCTGCTGGGAACAGCAGGCTCCAATGGAGCAGTTCCTAGGGACAGGGCAGCAGCTGTGGGATCTTGGAGGCTGCTGGGACATTGCTTTGGCCAACTTCAGTGGCAGAAGGTGCCCACATGTAGGACAGGGGAACCTGTCACTGTTTCTTCTGTCCAGGGCAGCCCCTAGAGGTTTTCAGGTGACCAAATGGAGTCAGGTGGCACAGGGAGAGAGGTCTCTCTCCTGTTCTTTATCAGGGTATTTTCTACATGTTCTCAGAGTACAATGGCTCAGTGGTCTCCTAGACATCCCTTCACTGTTGAACCTAATTCAGGGCAGCTGAGCCTGGATTGAACAGCCAAAGAGGGGCCTGTAGTGCCAGGGGAGGTGCCAGGGCTCTGCAGCACAAGTGCAGCAGCTGCCATGGACAGCACAGGGCCTGTGCAGGGACCCGTCCCCATTCCCAGCAGTTGTGGGACAGGCACCACCCAGGGCTTCTCAGACACATTGGGTGCCTTTGGGGCAGGGAGTGAATCCCAGCCCTGCAGGGACACAAAGGCTGTCCCTTCTCTGCCCAGCCAAGGCCAGGCCAGGCACGAGTCCAAAGCACATCAGCCCAGGCTGTCCACCCTTGTTTCCTCCCTCTGCTGGCTCTTGTCTCCCCCAGCATTTCAGCAGCATGTGCTGATCTCCTCAGGGATCAGGCCTGGGATTTTCCCCCTGGGCCTGAGTCCCAGCACGTCCACCCCCAAGGCCATTGTCAGCAAAGCCTCTGCACAGCCCAGCTCTCGGGGCTTTCAGAGCAGCTTTCCCCACTGCAAGTCTGTTCTTAGCCCCGGTGCCCCCGCTGAGGGGCTGCAGCCAGACAGGCCCCAATGCCCTGCGTGTGGGGCACAGGCAGGAGGAGCTGCAGCCCCAAGTCTCCCTTCATTCCACTTGGAGGCAATAACAGCCCAGGGCTGCTGAGACAGTTCCCAGGTTTTGGTGCTGTGATGGGTTGGGAGAGAAGGCCAAGGAGACAGAGGAGAGAAAGAGCAGGAGAGAGGTGTCCTCAGTGGGAAGGATCTTCTTGGACCTGTGCAGCTGCTCTAGGGGATGAAGAATTTGGGTGAACTTTTGTGGGTGAGGGTCAGAGGACAGACTGGTTTTCGGTGACATTGTGGTGTGAGACAAAGAGCCCATTCAAGTTGGCTTTGATAACTCTGGAATGCACTGGAAAGGCACCACGACAGGATGCAAAGAGTCCCAGAGGTTTGTGCAGGGTCTTGGTCAAGACAGCCCTTGGGACACAGGCCTTTAGAGCACAGCTGGCAGGTTGGTGGACAACAGGGAGGCTCATCTGCATCTGCTTCTGTCCAAGAGGAACCAAGATGTTACCATAGTAACTGAGTGTAGCGATCGGACTGTATTATGGTTGCCATGGTAACTGACTGTAACAACAGGAATGTCTGATGGTTGCCATGGTAACTGACTGTACCAATGGGAATGTATTATGGTATCCATGGTAACCAACCATAGCAATGGGCATTTATGATGGTTGCCATGGTAACCGGGCAGAGCAATGGGAATGTATGATAGTTGCCATGGTAAGCAACTGTAGTAATGGGAATGTATGATGGTTGCCATGATAACTGACCATAGCAACAGGAATGTGTGAGGGTTGCCATGGTAACCGTCTGTACCAGTGGGAAGTATGATGGTTGCCATGGTGACTGACCGTAGCAGTGGAAGGTACGACAGTTGCCATGGTAACTGACCACAGCAATTGGAATGTATGATGGTTGCAATGGCAACTGACCATAGCTGTGGGACCGATGATGGTTGCCATGGTAACTGATAGTAGAAATGGGAATGTATGATGGTTGCCATGGTAACTGACTGTAGGACCCGGAATGTGTGATGGTTTCCATGGTAACTGACAGTGGAAATGAGATTGTGTGATTGTTGCCATGGTAAGTTACCACAGCA
>NW_020922232.1:0-2700 GCF_003984885.1 Neopelma chrysocephalum
AGAGACCTGAACACATCCTGTGGGCACTGTGTGACCACCCCTGGCATGAACACCGTGCAGGGATGAAGATACTGACTGTAAATACACTTGTCTACCTGTAAACCTCAACTTTGTTTGCTACTATACAGCAACAACATTTTCTATTCGTATTGCAGCTACAGACTTAATAAATAGAACTGCATATATTGTGCTTTAGAAATTAAAATGCATTCCAAAGTCAGGCAATGCTAAACAATGAAAGTCTTGAACCCTCCCCCAAAACCAGCCCCACTTTCTGGTTTCACAACCACACCACTTCCTCACTCTCTTCACAAAGGGAGAAACTCTCTCTTTCCACCTCTGAAACAAAAATTCCCTCCCCAAAAGTGATCAGAAAGAGTCTACTTAGGCACTACTGCAAATGGAAGTTGTCTAATAACCATTCCTTTAACTCAGGAAGGGGAGGAGGTGAAGAAAGTCACAACAAATGTTTGGATTCCTTCCTCTTTGATGTCTTCTCTTCCCTATCTGACGCTCTGGGACATGTGCAGGGGGATCAGCATCTCTTCAAAGATGGCTCCTTTCACATCAGAGCCCCTCAAATTGGCTTCCTGGAGGTCACAACCTGATAGGTCACGATTCTGAAGGGGAAAAGCAAAAGAAGTGTCAATGGAATGCACCCAGAACTCTGTTCAAAGCTTTACTTGAAGCACATTTACCTGAACTCCATTGTAGTCTGAAGCTGGAGAGCTCAGCCAAAAGCCAGCAATCCCCCAAATTACCAGCTGACTATAGGATAGAAAGGAATAGGATGGAAAATGAATCCCAACTCACTTCCAAATCAGTTCCAGCCAACGCTGCTCCCCCGAGGTTACAGTTCTTTAGTTTGGTGCTTCTCAGCATTGCAACTCGGAGGTTAATTCCTGTCATCTGACTGTCCTCCATGGCCACTCCTTTCAGGTTGGCACCTGGAACACACACAGAAAGGAGTTCTGTGTGGAAAATCAGTCAGAAACACAGCAGCTCCACACTGGTGCTGCCTCAGAGCTGTGTGAATCGGAGGAGGACAAGGGGATTTCGGGCTGAGATGGTCACAGACTCAGTGCAGCCCTTGTGGGCCCTTCTCAGGGTTGGACAAACCACAGCTGGACCCTTTCTGAGCCATAGAAATGTACAAACACAGGCTTCAGTTGGCACAGATTCACAAGGCAAAAGCTTCTTACCTTCCAGATGAGCTTTAAGGCCTGATGGGTCCTCAGAGTTGCAGCCTTTCAGGGACGCTCCCTCTGCGTTGGAGCGCAGCATCTTCCCCCCTGGCAGGTTGGCACACTGGCACAGACAGGAGTCACTGAGAGCCAGAAGAACAACACCAAAGACAATCAAGAAGACACTTTTAATTTCTGCTTTGGGAGTCAATCCCATCAAATCATTACTGGGAGGAAGTGTGAAAGCTTTAGGAACCAGAACAACTCTAGAATCTATTGAAGAACTCGATGGTTTACACCGCTCTGTTTGTTCCAGCTCCTCTCTGTTAACACAAGCCCAGCCCTCCCAAGCTGCAGCAGCTCTTCCATCCAGCACAGAGCCTGACAGGTCAGCCCTCTCCAGGCTGGCCCAGCACAGGTTGGCACGGGCCAGGTTGCAGCGGCTCAGATTGGCCACCTTGAAGTTGATTTAACAAAGATCCAGGTGGGAAAGATCCGCTCCACTGAAACTGAGACCCTGGAAATCCCAAGGAATAAACCCCCCAAAAAGGTTACAGAGGGGAAGGGGTAGGTCTGGACACAAAGTTAACATCATTGTGTAGATAGGTGTGCATTAATATTTACAGTGTATAAATATCTAGGTATAAATGTATGGATAGAAATGTATTAAAATATATACTCTCTATAAATATAGACAGATACAAGATAGATACAGACACACACACAGGTCCTGGGAGGAGCTGAAGACACCCCACCAGGGAAGGGGGCTTAGAAAAAGGAGGGAGAGGGAGTTTCTATATGGGCCAGGAGGGACAGGACAAGGGACAATGGTTTTTAAACTGAAAGAGGGCAGGGTTAGATGGGATACTGAAGCAAGGTATGGCCTGGAAGGCAAATATAACATAGCAATCTGAGAACCAGAGAGTTAAATTCAGGATGTAGGCTTTAAGCAAAAGCATAGAGAACTTAGTCTTAGAAACAGTGGAGGTAATAATTCTTTAAAGTATGTGGGACACATTGACACAAAGGAATAGAAGCATAAGTACACAGGAAAACAGAGGAAGCTAAAATGCTAAAATATGCATATAGAAAGGAAAACAAAGATAGATAAAGAAGGGAGATGAGCCAAGGTCTAGGTACCCCTGCCAGATATCCAAAACTACTGCCAAACACAGTAGGAAACCGCCAAAAATAGGAAAGTTCACAAAGTTCATGATGAGTATGGAAAAAGGGCCGGGGGCTTGTGAGGCCAAAGAACAGGAACAACCCTTCAAACTCTCCCCAAATTGAAGACCGTGCCCCCAGCTCCGCCTCAACTCGACCTGTTATGAATATTAAAAGTAGATGCTGCAATGTTATGAATATTCATATTTATGATGCAATTGCTTGGCAAATATTGTATAAAAGCCCAGCTGTGAACTGTTGGGGCAGAGCTGGCGGCTCTCCGACGTCGCAAATAAATACCTCGGTACTCAAAGACTTCAACTCTGTCTCTGAGCAGTTTATTTAGGTGCTT
>NW_020922233.1:0-1351 GCF_003984885.1 Neopelma chrysocephalum
CGGGGTTTACCCAAGTCACTGCAGCTTTTCGTGTTCTCCCAGATGCATCTGTGAAGACCGTAAGGCCTTCTACTGGTTCATGTTTGCATCTGGTTGTGGCTTTTAAAGGTAAATTACCTATTTCTGCCCACAGTCTGTGTTTAGGGAGATGAATGGAAATATCACCGTCAAAGCCTGACAAGGCAGCTTGGAATCCCGTGTCCTCAGCCAGCATCCAATCCAAATTGTCCTTCGTAGCTGGAATGTAGATGGTAACAGGGTCCCTTCCGTCCAGTTCCTGCAGTCTTGCTCTGCCTTTAATGACAAGCTTTACAAACATCTCATTAGCAGTCCACACAGTTTTAGGTGGTGTATGGGGCAGAAACAGCCACTCTAGAATTCGCAGTGGGTCTTTTTCAGTCTGATCCCACTGGAACAAAACTGCAAATGGCTGATACCTGCTGGGAACGAGGGCCAGGCAGGTTTGGAGTTCAGGATTTCTCCTTCTGCCTTGCCTGCTTTCTATTGCCCTGGCACAAATGTCTAACGCCTGTCTGGCCTCTGCAGTCAGAGCTCTGTTAGACGTTAGATTGGAGTCCCCTTTTAGCAGCTCAAACAAAGGGTGTAGCTCCTCTGTGGTTAGGCCTAAAACAGGCCTTAACCAGTTGATAGCCCCCAGGAGTTTTTGCAACTCGTGTAAAGTTAAAATGTTTTTTACCTCGAGCTGCAGTGGCTGTGGGGAGATTTCCTGCTGCATGATCCTCCATCCAAGGTATGTCCAGGGCTGCGATCGCTGGATCTTTTCTTGCGTGACCTGTAACCCTGCTTCTTGGATAGCATGTTTTAGAGCAGTAACAACAGTTTCTAGTTCATTTTCTGTGGCCGTGGTAATTAAAATATCATCTATGTAGTGATAGATGATGGCAGAGGGGAAACGCTTTCTGATGGGATGAATAGCGTTTGCCACCACTGTCTGACATATCGTAGGACTATTTCTCATGCCCTGAGGGAGAACAACCCAATGGTACCTTTGCATAGGTTGTGCATTGTTCAAGGCCGGGATGGAAAAAGCAAACCTTGGCGCATCCTCAGGGTGAAGGAAGATGGTAAAAAAGCAGTCCTTTAAATCAATTACCATTAGAGGCCAGCCCGCTGGGAGCATAGAGGGTGAAGGCAGTCCTGGCTGCAATGCTCCCATGGGCTCTATGACTGCGTTTACTGCCCTTAAGTCCTGCAGCATTCTCCATTTCCCACTTTTCTTGGGAATGCAAAAGACAGGAGTGTTCCAGGGGCTGGTTGTGGGCACAATATGTCCTGCTTCCAGTTGCTCCTGTGCAAGCTTTGTTAATTGCTCCAGCCGTTCCTTTTTCAT
>NW_020922234.1:0-547 GCF_003984885.1 Neopelma chrysocephalum
AACGCTCCCCGAGCGGGATGTGCTGCTGCTCCCCGAGAGGCTCCAGCAGCTCTGAGCGCCAGCTGCGGGCACCAACAAAGCCGTGCCCGACTGGCGCCTGTGACATCACAATGGCTGGGGGAAGGCTCAGCACGTCAGCGTGGGCTGTGACAGAGGCCACGGTGCAGGTGGGGCCGGGCGGGACATGGCAGGGCGGGGCAGGTGTGAGGGCGGCCCTGCTGGGCCTGGGGGGAAGGAGGCGGCCTGGGCCTTGTGAGGGTGGCGGTCACATGTCCTCCAGAGGGTTTCTAAGGAGGCATTTTGCTTTTCAATAAACAGATTTGACTGCTTGCCAACTGGCTGCTGGGTCGTGTCTTTTCTATTCTATTAATATACCACACCAGGACAATTCCCCAACTCCTTTGTCTTGTCCCTCTTGAAGAGCAGACACCTCACCCCTCTCCCCCTCGCAACTGCTCTCACCTGCTGCTTTGCCAGATGCCAACAGTGAATTTCTGCTCTGCTGCTCCACCAGCCAACGGGCAGCACACAGCAGGGCAGGAAGAAA
>NW_020922235.1:0-1950 GCF_003984885.1 Neopelma chrysocephalum
CTCCCCAGGCCCCTGAGTTGGTCCTGCTGCCCCTTGAGCATCTGCAGCTCCTGCAGAACCAGGCATTTCTTTGCTCCCCACAGGGTGGTTCCCACCCCCAGAATGGAATCTGGAGGCAGCAGGATGTGCACAGTGCTCCCATTTCCTACAGTGCAAAGGGGCTGCAGGGAATGATTCCCCTGCTCTTGCAAATCTGCCAAAACCTGCAGGGCACAGAAGTGGGAGCTTCAGGAATTTGCTGGCCTTGGGAGTGGAGCTAACAGGGTATTGAGAGGAACATATCCCTCAAATACAATCTCTGTGCATACACAATATCTATCTGGACAGACAGATAAAGCAATAATCAGATATATTCTGTATCATATATATGGCACATATTCTATAGAATCCATCCTTAGGTGTTGTATGATAGATCTATGAGATATTACAAATAATAAGCAATAATAAGGCAAGTGTCCTCCTTAGGGACAGACACTTCAGAAGGGAACTTGCACTTGACCCCCCCCTCTCTTCAGCTTTGAGCCACCTGCTGCCACAGAGGGGGACAGAGCTCCTGTGGAACATTCTATTCCACTGACACAGAGCAAGGAATAAACCCAAACTATTGCCTGGGTTTGTTCCCTGGGGGTCTGTGCAGCAGCAAGCCCAGCACCACACTGACTGCTCTGGGCTGTGCAGGCATTTGTGCTTCTGCCTGTCTCACACACACACACAAAAGTCTGGTGTAGTGCTGCCCTCAGGAAACCCCCCAACCTTGTTCCAGCTAAAGCTGTGGAATTTGTCTTTGTTTCCCTTGGGTTCAGGGTCAGGCTGTGCCTGTGTCCAGCCCAGAGGCTCAGAAAAGCATTTCTCCCATCCCACTGCAATCTGCTGCTGCAGACAGGACCCAGGCCCTGGTGGCCCTGGGAGTGAACAGCAGAGTGTTTCCAGGGGCTCTCTGAAGGAACACAAGTGTCCAAAGAAACCAGCACAAGTGTCCACAGAAGTCCCAGTCCTTCATCCCTGAATGAGCTCATTCAGCCCAGGAAAAACTGTCTAAAGTTTTATTTCCATGGAAGGAGCTTTTTCCCCCTTTAACACCAGTTTAGTTCCAAACTTGTTTCTTCATTTCCTCCCAGTTTCCCTGAAGGACACTGACAGGGACCATGGACACTGACAGGGATCACAGAGTTTGTCCCTTGTCCATACAGCTCCTGCTGTTTGGCAGCACAGGAGAGGTTAATTAGAGCCCAGGCTCCAATCCCAGGGCACCCATTGGATCAGCACTTGGGGATACAAACTGACTTTGGGCTCAGGATGCAGCTGTGAGCAGAGATTTCCCTGCGAAGTCTGCAGTGAGTCAAGCTCTGGAGAGGAGATTGTGCCCCATGGATGGGATTGCAGAGGCTCCCTCAGGTCCCCAGCATGAACCATCACTCTCTGCAAGTCCCTGCCAGGAGGTTGTAGCCAGGTGGGGGTGGGGCTCTTGTGCCAGGAAGCAGCAGTAGGACAAGAGGGCTGGGTCTTGAGCTGTGCCAGGGGAGGTTTAGGTTGGAAATTAGGAAGGAATTTTTTCCCCAGAGAGTAATCAGGCCTTGGAATGGGCTGGGCAGGGAGGGGGTGGAGTCAGCATCCCTGGAGGTGTTGAAGGTGAGAGTGGATGTGGCCTCAGTGCCATGGTCTGGGAAGCACGGCGGGGTTGGATCCAGGGTTGAACTTGATGATCTCGGAGGTCTTTTCCAACGTGGCTGATTGTGTGATTCTCTGATTCATATTCCTATGGCAGCACCTGCTTGAGGCTCTATCCCCAGGGTGATAGAGATGTCTGTCCATATGTATCTGCAAGGTTAGTGTGTAAATGTGTGGTGTTAGCAAAGCAGGCTGAGTTCTGGGCTGGTTGTAGAAGGAGAAGGAAGCCCAGAGGCCAGTGCAAGCAGGCAGCCCTCAGCTTGCACATCATGTCCCCTCCGT
>NW_020922236.1:0-746 GCF_003984885.1 Neopelma chrysocephalum
AAAGTCAGCCTCAGATACAGCTGGAGTTGTCAGATCAACCTTGCTCTCAGGGTGTAAGTGTAATACAGTCTAGTGCAGTTCAAGAGCCACACTGACAAGGCGTGTGAGACAGACAGAGCTGCTCCTTCCTCAAGTCAGGGGTTGCCTTTCCTGAGCTTCCTTCCTCCCAAGGCACTGGACACGCTGCCTCATGTCCATGCTGCCAGCGTGTTTTGCCAATTGATGGGTGACAGAGAGGGCACAAACACCAGTAGAGATAAGGGTCTTGCTTGATTACCAATATTAAGGCAACACAAAACCAAAATACTGCATTTAATATGGCAGTAAGCTTAGCACGCACACCGTTTAGCAACAACCAAACTGAGCAAGGTAATGCATCTAATCATTCCTATACCGGCAAAGAACAGTGATTAAGAAGATACATCCCCAGTTACCCCGTTAATCCATTACCCTCATCCAGACGGCTTCATTTGCTGGGGAGCCCCGGTCACAGTGAAGGGTGGGAGAACCACTCCCACACTGGGGAATCCTACACAGTGCATCCACTCGTAGGTGAGGTCTCCATCTTTGCTCTGTGTGCAGCACACAGGCTCCCAGTGCCTGAGTCTGAGTCCGTGTCACCCCTTCCCTGTGCACGGTGTGAAAATGCCGTGTGCTGGCTGGGATTGCAGCCTGAGGACTCCAGCTGGAAGTCTTCTATCCTTTTGTGTTTCACCAGACAGCCTGTGTTCTTGCCTGTTAGGAAT
>NW_020922237.1:0-4227 GCF_003984885.1 Neopelma chrysocephalum
ATTTGATTTTACTGGACTTATACTTGCACATGTGTGAAAGGATTTAAGAATTATTTTTTATGCAAAATATTGTCACCAAGAAGAGCAAGTCAGGAAATAATCAGCATTTTGGGCATTCTTGTCCATCTTTCTCAAGAACTGATTAAAACAAAAGAAATTGGAAAACTAAAAATGCTGCACGTCTTTTATTAGTCTGTCTTTGATTGTTAGCTCCCCTCTTCCCAGAGGAAATAGCAGAAAAGGGAGAAATAAAAGAGAACGGCTTCTGGTCAGAGTTTTAGGTAGGAGAATAGCTATGCCCCTAGTGGGTTTTAAAGGCCTTCTGCCATTTTCCCTTGAGCCCGTGGTGAAAAGCCTAATTTGAAATCTAGTTATTCCTGTATTCAAATAAGAACAGTATAAAATCTGACTCTTGAATATAATAACCACACATGTACATATTTGCATGGAGTTTGGATGTCACTTCCAGAGGAACTTTATCTCACCAATTATTTTTTACAGTGCTTTTGATCAATGTTGTTCCAGTGATGGCAGGGGGTTACATTACAAATGCACCTTCTACACTTGGAACATGGATTTCAAAGAAAATGGGATTACCTGTTAAAGACAGTTACCAATAGCAGAAATGAAAATTTACTGGACTTCTCTTTGGAGATTTTGGTGCTATAGTGTGAGCAGATTATATACAATATCCATATTTTCATTGTTTCAGTAAAATAAAATACTGAGATTCTTTTTCTGTAGTAGCACATTGTTTTGATCTGTGCATCACTAGGAAATGTTTTTGGAAAAAGGATATTTGCTTCTCATACCTAGGAATGTGATCTTATCCCTATGGGATTTAAGACAGCAAATAGGATGCATGCGTCTGTTTTTACCTCTTACTATAACAAGTGAGGCCACATGTTCATAATGAGTGGTATGTAGAAATGTCTCCATATTCAGAACAAGATGTTGGTCAGTACAATGATGTTATTCATATTAATCTGCACATTTTCCACAGAAATATATTGGGCAGGATATCGATGCATTGAGGAGTAAATTATGGAGATGTCATACAGATGACACATGAGTCTCAGACTTAATCTTTTGCTCTTCTTCATGTCAGTGATGCTAAAAACAATGTTATACTAATGATGGCACAATATAAATATAGCTGTTAATTAACAGAACTCTGATAATTAATAAATTACATTTTATGTCCTGGAGCCTTTTGCTATTAATCATGATTTGTTTGGGGATATAAGCAAAACATGGTTAATGATTCTAAGCAGACTGTGATTATGAAATTAAATGTAGCCTTTTTTCCCCTGGATCCTATTAAGACAGTTTCCCAGTCAGAAACCTGTAGTTATTTTCTTCTGAAGTCTTGAACTTACGGAGCATAGTTGTTTGGGTTGGGTAGGGATTAGCAGGTTTCTGATCATTCCAGAAAATAGGACTGATGGAGTGGTAGTGCCTTAATAGTCTCATTCTCTCATTGCAGAGCTTTATCTTGCTTTTCTTTGTGAGATGGATATGTTCCCAGCCCTTATGCAGAGTCATGACAAAAAGATACAGCTGTGCTCAGAATACATTTTGGAAGATAGAGGGTAAAATACAAGACACAGGATTTAAGTCCTTTTGGTCATTACCTCCATTTTAGTGTTGTAATATTTTATACAGAAGACAGTCTAAAATGTGTTATTGACAAACAACAAAAAATCCAGAAACTGCTCAGGCAGCTCCAGATAAAATTTCAAAATTTCTGTCTCTGCATTACAAAATCTGCCATGAATTGTGCAATTGAGCTACCTGTATTTAGGGAAACTGCAGGGGCCAGCACAACCTGTTTGCAAAGAATGAACCTCATCCTGAGAAAATCACCTTCCCCATCATGTTATCTCTCCTGTCATATCAGAGAGAAGGGCTAGTCCTACATTTGATAGTCACAGTATTTGAATTTAGAAGGCTCTCTCTTCCCATAAATCCAGATTTCAACTTGAAGTAAAAAGCTGGAACTGATGTATTGAGCTTAGTTGTTCTAGAGGACTATGGTAGGACTGAGGGTTTCGCAAATGCTGTTGTCTTCAGGCTTTAAATTCAGTTGTTAGAACTTCTACTGTATTTGAGTGTATTAGCTTATTAGGCAAACAATGCTAGGTCAGAGCTGAGAATGAGTCTATCATAAAGAGTAAATATAACTACATGCAGGACAAAACAAAGTCTTCAGTGAATAAAGGACATGCCTAGTTACAGAAGCAATATGCATTTCTAATGTTGGGATAAAAAAGTCATGGTTGTGAAATAAGACTTTGCTGAGGAAAATTGTCTCTCCATGTACTTAGGTAATATGGATACAATACAGTGCTGGATTACTAAGAAAAACATGTGAGCTGGATTTTAAAGTCAGTCTTACATAGTAAATTAAGACAGAGATATGAAGGAGAGTAGAAGCCACTTCACTCCTTCCAACAGCATGATGCAACTGCCAGTCATAGACCACCTGATTATAACATCTAAGCAGTAATATCTGATAGTCAGTCAAACTACTGGGAAGCATCCTATGAATAATATATACTATGGAGAGGAAGATTCCTTCTTAACTGCTGGTCTTGAATTGATGTGTTCATATGTTTTTCCTCGGTGGCTTCATATATGGTAAAACTCAAACACTTCTAGGAAAGTAAGGTGCTGATGAGGTGGGTATTGGAACCATATTTTGACTCCCCTCTTCCTTGAATAAACTGTCACTCAAACTAGCAGTAGGACTTAAGGAGTATATGTGTGTAATTTAAATTAGGAAAAATGTAATTCCAAGAGAAAAAAGAAAAAAAAAGAAAAAAGGGAAACTTGAATTCTTGAACAGCTGTTATCTTTCTCAATGAGCAAGTGATCTTAAAATGTTTCATTGAAAAAGAAAAGCTACACAAATTCCAAATGGATGTTATTACAACAATCTGGACCTCTAAACTAAATTCTAAGTTTCACAGCCTTTTTTACTGTAATTGTCCTATAATTATGTAAACACACATATGCATGTACAAACTGAGAGAAAAAAGAATATGCTATTAGGATTTACTATCTAAAGAACAAAAGTATATAGCTGTCTATGATTTAAGAGCTTACCACCCTATAGGTCACAATGCTTGTATAACTTCGTAAAGAAAAATCTATTTAACTAGTACATTATTGCTATTGTGAGGTTAATTAAAGGCACAAGCTGAGAGTACCTTATCTACAAAAAAAAAAAGTGGTGCATAGCCACTTCTGGACAATGTGTTAGTTAAAAAAAAAAAAAAAGAAAGAAAACTTATTGGCATCTCTGCAAAGGGTAATGCTGGCATGGGGGAAAGAATTTCTCAAACAGCATGACAATTGCAGTCCAGCAGGTGACAGGAACCTCCATTTCAAGGATCCTTGCAGCAGCATCTTCTGCTGGATCAGCTGATAATTCCCAGACTGTTGTTTTAATGAATTCCTGTATCTAGGTGAGATCTGGTACCGCCTAAGGGCTCATCATTTGCATGATCTGCTGTTTTTGTTTATCTTAAATGACATACATGGCATCTTTTAATTATCTTAACTATGTATAAAATAATTGTCAGTACCCCAAGGGCACAAACAGGCCATAATTGCCTTGACCAGTCTTACCTGAGATCCATACCCACTGCTCCCAGAGCCCCTAGACACCCATTCTTTTTCAGAAGGAAGATGTAGATGTGCTTGTTCTCTGCCTCATCTCCAGTTCTGTCTCCTAAACAGACCATGAACCCATGCTTAACCTTGTTTTCAGACCCAACTCTGGTCTCATCTCCTGCTCCTTCTGAAAGGACTCCCTGGATAGGCTCTGCATCTGATGGACAATTGCTTGTCTTGACTGTTGGTAGATCCTGTTCCTGCCTGTTGACGCCCTGAGGGACTGCACTCTGACTAGTGAGGCTGTGCCCCTGCTTCATTCCCCGCAATGGAGCATCCCTGTTCTTGCTAATTCCTGCCAGAAATGTCCTGCATGGCCATTTCTGCATCTGTAGGAACAGTTTCTGCTGACTACTGCAGCTTACTTGCCCACAGTTTGGCCAGCTCTGCCATGGAAATTACTTGAAAAATACAAAAGAGACTGGGTCCAGCAGGAGATGCCTGTGGGAATTTCTAAAACCAGCTGAGATTCACACCTAGAGAGCTTTGGGAGGAGCTAGCCTGTGGAGGAGCAATTATCAGACTGGGAAAGATACAAGAAGTGGAGAG
>NW_020922238.1:0-1091 GCF_003984885.1 Neopelma chrysocephalum
CATGGACACTGCAATGGGATACACTGGGGATACTGGGGGTACTGGGGGGGTACTGGGGATACTGGGGCAATGGGGGAGTAACTGGGAACAGCTGGGGGGCAACTGGAATAACTGGGGGGCAATGGGAGCAGTGGGGGAGGGGGCGACTGGGGGCAACTGGGGCAATGGGATTAATGGGGGGCTACTGGGGGGCTACTGGGGGGGCCTAGAGAGGACACTGGGGGTCCCTATAGGGGGGTCCTGCCTCTATAGGGGACACTGGGGGGGCTTGTAAGGGGCACTGGGGGTACCTGTAGGGGGGTCTCGACCCTATAGGAAACATCGAGGGTCCCTATAGGGGACACTGGGGGTCCCTATAAGGGGTCCTGACCCTATAGGGGACATCAAGGGGGCCTGTAGGGGACAATGGGGGTCCCTATGGGGGGGTCCCGACCCTATAGGGGACACTGGGGGTCCCTGTAGGGGGTCCCGCCCCTATAGGTGACACCGGGGAGGCCCCACCCCCTCGGCCGCCCCTCCCCCCGCCCCGCTGTCCCCCCCCCCTCCCCCTATTGAAGGTTCCGACCCGGCCCCTATAGATCCGGCCCCTATAGATCCCTAGACCCCCCCGGTACCTGCAGGCGGCCCCCCCCGAGCCCCTATAGGGGATTTACGGCCACGCCCCCTCTGACGTCACGAGGGCGCCATGGGGGGGTCCTGGGGGGGAGGAAGGTTTATAGGGTCCTAAAGGGTCTCCATAGGGTTCTATAGGGTCCTAAAGGGTCCTAAAGGGTCTCTAAAGGGTCCAAAAAGGTCTCTATAGGGTCTCTATAGGGTTCTATAGGGTCTCCATAGGGTTCTATAGGGTCCTAAAGGGTCTCTATAGGGTCCTACAGCGT
This sequence comes from Neopelma chrysocephalum, assembly GCF_003984885.1. Lineage (NCBI taxonomy): Eukaryota > Metazoa > Chordata > Aves > Passeriformes > Pipridae > Neopelma > Neopelma chrysocephalum. The sequence goes on from NW_020922238.1 coordinate 879, forward strand.
CCTAAAGGGTCCTAGAGGGTCCTAAAAGGTCTCTATCGGGTCCTATAGGGTCACTATAGGGTCTCAATAGGGTCCCACCGGGTCCTACAGTGTCTCTATAGGGTCTTTATAAGGTCTCTGTAGGGTTCTAAAGGGTCTCTATCGGGTCCTATCGGGTTCTATAGGGTCCTACAGGGTCTCTATAGGGTCTCCATAGGGTTCTATAGGGTCTCT
>NW_020922239.1:0-1278 GCF_003984885.1 Neopelma chrysocephalum
TGGCCTGTCCCGGGGAGCATCCCTGCTGGCAGCAGGAGCACTTTGTGTGGGGACACAGCCCGGTTGGGGGTTTGTGAGGGACTGTGGCACCAGTGTTACCGTGGGGCAGTGCATGGGAGAAGCACCTTCCCCAGAGAAAGCTTGGACATGGCATCTCCCACCTGCTTTGGAGTCATGGAGATGCAGTCTGCATTCATGGAGCACAGGGCTAGGACAGGTGGAAGGTCAGGGATGACAAGGTAATGTGGCCACCTGCAACCTGAGAGAGATGGATCTGAAAGCAACTGTGACTCTCGGGATAAGATGAAGTCCTGCCAAACCACGAGGGGGATGGAAAGGTGTCGTAGGGTATCTGTCTGTAGGTCTTGGTCTGTGGGGGAAGAAAGACACGCAACACACAATAGGGTGATGAGACACAATAGGGTGATGAGACAGAGAGATGTCTGCCTGCTCAGCGTAGCAGGCAGCTTTATTGAGTTCTCTAACTTCTATTTTCTCACACATATAACATAAACATATTCTTACAAAAACACCCAGGAATTTAGCACCTGCACATTACCAAACAGCTTTGACCTTGTACTGCCTAACACCCAAGGCTGTATCTATAGGGAACATGCAATTCTCCTCACTTTTCTCAAGGGAAAGGCCTCACACCCTGCAACACTTCAAACTCTTCTACTTCCAAGGGTCTCGAGGGTTCTATGGGCCTGCCATCTCCCCCCACAGAAAGGTTTCTCCAAGACAAGTAACACCATTTGATCAACCTGCCCCTGCATGTCATGTTTGACAAGTGCCCAAATCTCCTTGGTGGCCTTTGTTGCATTCACTGCAGTGTGTTGATAGTCTTGTTGGACTGGGGAGCCTCAGTGTGGATGAAATACTCCATATTTGGCCTCAAACGAGCCAGAGGGGCAGGGTCACCTCCCTGAACCTGCTCCCAGCATATCAACTAGCACAGCTCAAGATGCAGTTGACCTTCCTTGCTGCAAGGGCGCTGCTCTCTCATGTTCTGCCAGATGTCTCCTAAAACATCACATCCTGTTCCATGGATCCGCTTCCTAGACAGACAGCTCCCAGCCTGGGGAGACTTTATGGGTAGAGGGGGTCAAGGGTCTGGTGAACCTCAAGGTGCACACCTGTGCTGCCCTCCTGTCTCCACAGAGCTGTGACCTGGGGAGAAATCAATGAGCTCTGTTCTCACTTCCACGAGTGCCTCAGTCCAAGAACATCTCCATGGAGGGGGAATCTGGCCTGGCTGAGCTCTCCCAGCAGAGCTCC
>NW_020922240.1:0-1944 GCF_003984885.1 Neopelma chrysocephalum
GGGCTTGGTTCTTTGGTTTCCGGGGGTGTGGTGGGGAAAAAAGGTGTCTTTTCCACCTGGAGTTCAAAAAATGGTGACCCCCGAGGGGGTGGTGTCTCCCCTGATGTTGACCCAATCAGCGCCCCTGCAAAATTCAAACCTATCCCAGCAGAGCGGAAAAGAAGGGGGATGAGGTAGTTGGAGAAGAAGTGGCCATGTTCTGAGAGCACGAGGGGAGAAGGGGCAGGAGCCCCGCTGGGGACCACGCCCCCTCAGCCCCCCGGCTGGGGTCCTAGAAACTCGGAAACAGTGTTCAACTGGACCCAGGTCTGGGACTGAAAAAGCTGGGAGTTTTTCTCCACTCTGAGTGGGCAGCAGAAGACAGAAAGGCGGCAGCAGTGAAGCCAGGTAAAACCTGGAATGCAAATTTGGTAGAGCAATACAGGAATTAGAGAGTTAAATACAAAATGCAGGCTTTAAGCAAAAGCATAGAGAACTTAGTATTAAGAAACAGCGGAGATAATAAATTCACTAGAATACAGGACACTCTGACATGAAAGAACATGAAGCATGCACAGAAAGAACTAAAAATGCTAGCATACACAAAAAAGGACATATAGAAGAGAAACAAAGGGAGATAAGAAAAGGGATGAGCCAAGAAATCAGGTACTCTTGCCAGACACTGGAAATCCCTGCCAAATACACAAGGAAACTATCCAAATTAGGGAAGGATCAAAAGTTTATGAAGATGATGATGGAAGGACACTGAGTTCATGAAGATGAAGAACAGGAACGACCCCTGAAATTCTCCCCAAATTGGAGACTACACCTCTAACTCTGCCTCAACTCCGCCTGTTATGAATATTAAAAAGTGGACGTTGCAATATAATGAATATTCATAATGTGTGATGCAATTGCTTGACAAAAAGTGTATAAAAATCTCAGTTGTAAGTTACTGGAGTGGAGCAGCTCTTCCAGGGCGACCTGGGCTGCTCCCCGGCCGTAAATAAATAAATACCTCCTGCTTATAGACTGAAAATTCTGTCTCTGAGCAGTTTCTCCGTGCCTTCTTTGGGGCACAAATTGGCATCAACTGCTCGTGTGTGAACAGTTTGAAAAGTTTAGTTAAATCTGATAATCCTAGTGCTGGAGCTGACATCAAGGACTGTTTCAGTTGTTTAAACACATCTCTGGTCTCCTCTGTCCCCGTTACAACTCCCTCCTTGGCTGTTTTCAGGGCCAAATTGTTGGACTGTTCTTAAAGCCTTGTGGAAGGACTCTCCAGGTTAGTTGTGTTTTCCTCCCTGTCTCAGGATTTTCCCACTCAAAGGCAAAAATCTCTTGGCTGTCTTTGTGTACAGGAATGCAGAAAAAGGCATCTTTAAGATCAAGTACAGTGAACCATCCTAAATCTTCTGTCAATGTGGTTAACAGTGTATAGGGTAGATGTCCTCAGTTATTTTATTGATGGCCCTAAGAGCAGCTGCCTTGATATATTTAGTGTCTGGAATTATAACTTTTTTTTCTCCCCCCTTGCAGAATTTAATTTCAGCTTCTAATTTTTTTCCTTATGTCATCTGTGGACTGTCCCTACATATAAGTACACCAGGTTTTTCTTTCCCAGATCTGACTCTATGTCAATGTCAGTATATTTCCTGATGACGTCCTTCAACCTGTTCAGAAAATCTCTGGGTGATTCATTTGTATCTTGTCCAACCTCACACATTTTGGACCAGTTTATTGCCTTCGGAACCCCACGCCAGAATCCATAAATTACCCAGTCTTGATAACGTTTCAGTGCTTCCAGATTTGCTGGTACCTTAGGATCCCATTTGGGATCGTCAGGGGGGAAGATGTCCTTAATATCTTCCCCTGGAAACTGCCCAGAGGTTTTTAGCATCTCAGTTGCAGTTCGAGCAGCTCTTTTTACCATCTCCTTCTCTGTTTGATCTAATAAAGTGTCCA
>NW_020922241.1:0-2564 GCF_003984885.1 Neopelma chrysocephalum
CACGAGAACGGCTGGCAGGAGATACACCAGGGGTGTCACTGTGTCACTGTGTGTCACCCTGTGTCACCTGTGTCACACTGTCACTGTGTCACCCCATCATCCCATCACTGTGTCACTGTCACCCCGTTATCCCATCACCCCATTCCCCACTGTCACATCAGCACTGCTCACGAGAACACAGATGGCAGGAGATACACCAGGGGTGTCACCTGTGTCACACTGTCACCCTGGGACACTGTCACTGTGTCACCCCATCATCCCATCACGGTGTCACCCTGTCCAGGTGTCACACAGAGAAGGGGTGGCAGGAGTTCGCCCAGGTGACAGGGACAGTGTCACCATGTGTCACCCTGTCACTGTGTCACCCCGTCACCCCATTATCCCACTATCCCATCACGGTGTCACCCTGTCCCGGTGTCACACAGAGAAGGGGTGGCAGGAGGTCCCCCAGGTGACAGGGACAGTGTCACCATGTGTCACCATGTGTCACCCTGTCACTGTGTCACCCCGTCACCCCATTATCCCACTGTCTCATCATGGTGTCACCCTGTCCCAGTGTCACACGGAGAAGGGGTGGCAGGAGGTCCCCCAGGTGACAGGGACAGGGCCACCCCCTGTCACCGTGTCACCCCGTCACCCTGTCAACCTGCCACCCTGTCAGCGTCACCGTGTCACCGTGTCCCCACATCCCGGTGCCACCCTGTCACCCTGTCACTGTGCCACTGTGCCACCCAATCACCATGTCACCCAATCACCGTGTCACCCTGTCCCCGTGCCACTCTGTCACCCTGTCACCTTGTCAACCTGCCACCCTGTCAGTCAGCGTCACTGCATCACCGTGTCCCCACACCCCAGTGCCACCCTGTCACCCTGTCACCGTGCCACTGTGCCACCCAATCACAGTGTCACCCTGTCACCGTGTCACCCTGTCACCTTGTCAACCTGCCACCGCGTCTGTCACCGTGTCACCCTGTCACCGTCACTGTGTCCCCACATCCCAGTGCCACCGTGTCACCCTGTCACTGCCACCGTGTCACCGTGTCCCCACACGGTGTTTCTGTCCCCTGCTGTCCCCAGGGGTGCCAGGCCCATACCCCACAATACCCTCATGTCCCCGATGTCCCTGCTGTCCCCTCCTGTCCCCTCCTGTCCCCTCCTGTCCCCTGCTGTCCCCAGGGGTGCCAGCCCATACCCAGTGCCTCCTGTCCCTGTCCCCACAATGTCCCCATGGCCTCGTCCTTGTTTCTGTCCCCTAATGTCCCCTTTTGTCCCCTGCTGTCCCCTGATATCCCCTGCTGTCCCCTGCTGTCCCCTGATATCTCCTGCTGTCCCCAGGTGTGCCAGCCCACATCCCACAATGTCCCCTGATGTCCCCTGCTGTCCCCATGTCCCCTGATGTCCCCTTTTGTCCCCTGATGTCCTCATGTCCCCTTTTGTCCCTTTTTGTCCCCTGATGTCCCCTTTTGTCCCCTTTTGTCCCCTGATGTCCTCCTTTGTCCCCTGATGTCCTCATGTCCCCTGGTGTCCCCTGGTGTCCCCAACGCCCCCCAGTGTCCCCAGCTGTGCCAGCCCATATCCCACAATACCCCCATGTCCCCTGCTGTCCTTGTGTCCCCTGATGTCTCCTGATGTCCCCTTTTGTCCCCTGATGTCCCCTAATGTCCCCTGGTGTCCCCTGCTGTCCCCTGATGTCCCCTAATGTCCCCTGATGTCCCCTGCTGTCCCCAGGGGTGCCAACCCATACCCAGTGTCTCCTGTCCCTGTCCCCACAATGTCTCCATGGCCTCGTCCTTGTTTCTGTCCCCTAATGTCCCCTGCTGTCCCCTGATATCCCCTGATGTCCCCAGATGTCCCCTGCTGTCCCCAGGCGTACTAGCCCACATCCCACAATGTCCCCGTGTCCCCTGCTGTCCCCTGCTGTCCCCTGATGTCCCCTGCTGTCCCCTGATATCCCCAGATATCCCCTTTTGTCCCCTGATGTCCCCTGTTGTCCCCAGGCGTGCCAGCCCACATCCCACAATGTCCCCGTGTCCCCTGATGTCCCCTGATGTCCCCTTTTGTCCCCTGATAACCCCTGATGACCCCTTTTGTCCCCTGCTGTCCCCATGTCCCCTGCTGTCCCCTACTGTCCCCTGCTGTCCCTATGTCCCCTGATGTCCCCTTTTGTCCCCTGATGACCCCTGATGTCCCCTTTTGTCCCCTGCTGTCCCCTACTGTCCCCTGCTGTCCCTATGTCCCCTGCTGTCCCCTACTGTCCCCTGCTGTCCCTATGTCCCCTGATGTCCCCTTTTGTCCCCTGATGTCCCCTGATGTCCTCATGTCCCCTGGTGTCCCCTGCTGTCCCCTGCTGTCCCCCAGTGTCCCCTGCTGTGCCAGTCTATGTCCAGTGTCTCCTGTCCCCACAATGTCCCCATGGCCTCGTCCTTGTTTCTGTCCCCCTGCTGTCCCCCTGCTGTCCCCTGATGTCCCCTGTTGTCCCCTGCTGTCCCCATGTCCCCTGCTGTCCCCTGGTGTCCCCATGTCCCCTGATGTCCCCTTTTGTCCCCTGATGTCCCCTGATGTCC
>NW_020922242.1:0-2826 GCF_003984885.1 Neopelma chrysocephalum
AAGCTTGTCTTTTCGTTCTGGTACTACAGGTTTGGGATTGGGGTGGGCATTAGAGTACAAATAAGAGTCTGGAGTTGTGGGTTTGGGCTTTATCTTTGAGGTCAGGTTGAGGCTGGGATTAAAGCAGTGGATTCCTTTCAATGGGAGGGGCAGCACTTTTGGAGAGTGTTGGGGCTTGAGGTTACAAAGAGGGTAAAGGTCCATCAGGAGTGTTTGCACAGTTAGTCTTTCAGCACTGTTGCCCGTAACAAAGATACAAACCAACTTGGTGCCGGTTTAGGCGGTGCTTTATTCGGGGCCCCGGGAACCTGAGGACTAACGTCCTAAGTCAGGATTCCAAAGACCTTCATTTTCAGTTCAGCTTTTATACACAAACAAGTTTACATGTGGTTTCCACGGCGAAATAGTACGTGCTGTCTCCACAGCAGAATAGTTTCATTCAGTTACAAACAAGCTCATATTGCTAACAGTTGACAATCAGCTACTCTAATCATAAATCTACTCAAGCTGTCTTACCCCTAGTAACTGTTTAACAGACCCTCACCACATCCAAGGTAACAAATCATTATATACATGCTTGACTAAATCCTTTAATTATTGTTTCTACTTCTTCAGTACATTTCATGCTCACAAACAGGGTTGCTAACTTACTACTTTGGAGTGCTGCTTTTTAGGCCTATTCTCTTACTAAGCCTTAGCCATTCTACTACTAATTTAAATTGCTCTGCAACATGTCCCCCCTTTTGAGCATTCTTCAATCTTTCAATTTGCAAGGATGCTCAAAACACATCAGGCTTTCGTTTCTTGATGGGTGGGAGATGGTTCTTCGTGTGGTGAGATTACTTCTTTTCTGGTTATAGTTTTCATGATGCGTCTCGTATGTTGACCTTCTTTTACAATCATTCCTAAAAGACACTTATAAACAGTTATGGCTATGACAATAATTATTACAATCAATATTCCGTACTGGATAACAGAAGATATCCATCCTGACACATGAAGACCTAGGGAGCTGAATAATTCTCCTATCCAATTGTGTTCTGCTTCCTTTTGTAGTTCATGAACATTTTCATCAATTTGTTCCAATTGACTAATATCTTTTTCTACTTCCTGAGTGACATTTGGGATGTGTACACAACAATGCTCGTCCTTTGCATGCAGGTATCCACAGACTCCGTGTTCTTTTAATAGGATTAAATCTAAAGCCGTTCGATTCTGTACTGTCATTCTGGTAGTGGCTTGCAATTGCAAATTTAAATCTTTAAACCCTTTCTTAGTCACAGCAGCCAATCTTTCGGTTTGGCCCATTAATTTGAACAACATTTCTCTATTTCGATAAGTCGAGATAGGCGCAAACAAAGATTCTAATACCCATTCAAATTTAACTCCTGCTGATGGTTCATGCCAATCTCCCAACCCTAAGTCATCAATATTTTCACTAATTTCTCTTTTTCCTCGTGGTTGTATTTCTACTGATGTTAACTTATCCTGCTTCCAGAATGGACAGAGAGTAGGTATCCCTAGCGTGACAGGTACAACTGGACCATTTATTGGCATGTGGGTGGTCCACTGGCCATGTCCCATTACCCACACCAAATTTCCTGGGCTCCTAACTGTGGTGGTACGACAATCAATGTTTTTCACAGATCCCTTAATAGTATGATTATATCCCCGGCATTCACATCTTAACTGCAAGAGGGTCCTAACTGGTATTTGCCCGATTTCATCATCAGGGGTGTCGCAGGTATATATCTGCGTGCAATTCCAATTTTCTTTTATACGTGTTTCTGTCCTCCAATTATGATTTCCTCTATTTCCTGTAGAATAAGTTTGATTCCTTTTCCCTTTCCAGTGAATACACCACTGTACTTTTCTAATATAACTATAAGTTTCTAGTAGGCTGGGTCCCCCAATTGTTTGCCACTCTTCCATGGTTGTGGAGCTAGTAATATTTTGACATACTTCTTCTTGCTTTTCTCGTTTTATTTACTTTAGAACATGGGTGCATTACTGGACCTGTAACTAAACAAGTTCCCTTTAATTTGTCAATGTTTTTGCTTGTTACCCATGTTCCAACTACTACCCATCGGAAATATCCAGGCATCTGTTCACATTGTTTTTTTTAGTCATTTTGTCCAATAACAAACATGCATTTGTCATTTCATTCTATGTTTTGGTTACAAATCTGCAATTCCATGTAGTATTTTTAAACATTTTAGGAATTTCTGGCACTGGAATTATTCCCCATGGGATTGGGTCTCCTGCAGCATGAGGCATAGGGAGACATGCAGTGATTTTTGTGACATTCTGTACTCTCCCAAAATCACGAATTAGGCCTACGACTAAGTTTTCTTGTTCTACTTCTCTATCTGGAATTTGCAGGTTACTTACTTGTCGGGTTATTCTTTCAACTCTAATATAAACAGAAGTAGTTCCAGCATCCCACCAATCATCTTTACTTATCCAACAAATATATTGACTTTCGTCTTCCCCTCTTTGTATTTCTTTAATTATTAAAACTATGGCTTCTACCCGTTTTTCAATTTGATATTTTCCTCCCGATTTTAAATTTTGTCCTCTGAACCACCACCCATACTTTAGATACTGCCTCCCTTGAGTCTTACAGTTCAAAATTAAATCTCTTCCCTCTATTGCTGAGTAGGCCCCATGTTCTGGCTTAATTCCTAATCCTCGAGGAGGTGTGGCTACCACTGTCCTTATTCCATAATTTCCTTCATTTCCACAAGTAACTACACAAAGAGAGGTTCCTTCTGTCTTTCCAATCCTGGAAGGTGCAAACTCAAGGAATAAGCTGGTGGTCAAATA
>NW_020922243.1:0-994 GCF_003984885.1 Neopelma chrysocephalum
GCTGCTAGGATCTCCTTCTCTGTTGGGGTGTAGTTGGCCTCAGATCCTCTGTAGCTTCGGCTCCAGAACCCAAGTGGGCGGCCCCGGGTCTCACCAGGCACCTTTTGCCAGAGGCTCCAAGAGAGACCTTTATTCCCAGATGCAGAATAGAGTACGTTTTTCACATCTGTTCCCGTTCTGACTGGCCCAAGGGCTACAGCGTGTGCAATCTCTTGTTTAATCTGTTCGAATGCCTGTTGCTGTTCAGGGCCCCACTGGAAATCATTCTTCTTGCGGGTTACCAGATAGAGAGGGCTCACAATTTGGCTGTACTCTGGGATATGCATCCTCCAGAAACCTATGGCACCCAGGAAAGCTTGTGTTTCCTTCTTGCTGGTCGGTGGGGCCATTGCTGTGATCTTATCGATGACTTCTGTCGGGATCTGACGACGCCCATCTTGCCATTTTACCCCCAGGAACTGGATTTCTCGGGCAGGCCCCTTGACCTTACTCTTCTTTATGGCAAATCCGGCTCCAAGGAGGATTTGGATGATTTTCTTTCCTTTCTCAGCAACCTCTTCTGCTGTGTCCCCCCATATGATGATGTCATCAATATACTGCAGATGTTCTGGAGCTTCACCCTTCTCTAGTGTGGCCTGGATCAGTCCGTGGCAGATGGTGGGACTGTGTTTCCACCCCTGGGGCAGTCGGTTCCAGGTGTACTGCACGCCCCTCCAGGTGAAAGCAAACTGCGGCCTACACTCTGTTGCTAAGGGAATGGAGAAGAATGCGTTCGCAATATCAATGGTGGCATACCACTTGGCTGCCTTGGACTCCAGCTCGTACTGGAGCTCCAACATGTCCGGAACAGCAGCACTCAGTGGTGGGGTAACTTCATTCAGGCCACGATAGTCCACAGTCAATCTCCATTCTCCATTAGACTTACGCACAGGCCAGATGGGACTGTTGAAGGGTGAGTGGGTCTTGCTGATCACTCCTTGGCTCTCCAGCTCAC
>NW_020922244.1:0-2224 GCF_003984885.1 Neopelma chrysocephalum
GGGGATTTTTGGGGGATTTTTGGGGGGATTGGGGGGATTTTGGGGGGTTTTGGGGGATTTTTGGGGGGAATTTTGGGGCATTTTGGGGGATTTTTAAGGAGATTTTTGGGGGGATTTTGGGGGGGATTTGGGGGGGATTTGAGGGATTTTTGGGGGATTTTGGGGGGATTTTTTGGGGGATTTTTGAGGGATTTTGGGGGATTTTTGGGGGGATTTTTGGGGCATTTGGAGAATTTGGGGGAAATTTGAGGGATTTTGGGGGGATTTTGGGGGGATTTTGAAGAGATTTTGGGGGAATTTTGGGGGGATTTTGTGGAATTTTGGGGGGATTTTGGGGAATTTTGGGGGGTTTTGGGGGGATTTGGGGGATTTTTGAGGGATTTTGGGGGAATTGGGGGGATTTTGGGAGATTTTTTGGGGGATTTTTGGGGGTTTTTTGGGGATTTTTGGGGGGATTTGGGGGAATTTTGGGAGGATTTTGGGGGGATTTGGGGGAATTTTTGATGTGGATTTTTGGGGGATTTTTCAGGGATTTTTGAGGGAATTTGGGGGATTTTGGGGGGATTTTGGGGATTTTGAATTTGGGGTGATTTGGGACATTTTTGGGGAATTTTGGGGGAGATTTGAAAGATTTTTGGGGTGAATTTTTGTGGAATTTTTGAGGGGAATTTGGTGGGATTTGAGGGAGATTTGGGGGATTTTTCAGGGATTTTTGGGGGATTTTGGGGAAATTTTTGGTGGAATTTTGGAGCAGATTTGGGGGATTTGGTGTGGATTTTTGGGGGATTTTGGGGGAATTTTTGGTTTGATTTTTGGGGGATTTTTGGGGATCTTTCAGGGATTTTTGAGGGATTTTGGGGGATTTTTGGGGTGGATTCTTGGGGCATTTTGAGGGATTTTGGAGAATTTTGGGGGGGATTTGGGGGAATTTTTGGTGTAGATTTTTGGGGAGAATTTTGGAGAATTTTTGGTGGAATTTTTGAGGGATTTTGGAGGATTTGGGGGGGATTTGAGGATTTTTGGTGGAATTTTTGGGGAATTTTGGGGGGATTTGGGGGATTTTTGAGGGGAATTTTGGGGAGATTTTGGGGCAGATTTGAGGGATTTGGGGTGGATTTTTTGGGGAATTTTTGAGGGAAGTTTGGGGAGAATTTTGGGGGAATTTGGGGAGAATTTGGGGAAATTTGGGAAGAATTTTGGTGGATTTTGGGGGGATTTGGGGTGGATTTTTTTGGGGATTTTGGGGGAATTTTTGGGGGGAATTTTTGATGTGAATTTTTGAGGGATTTTGGGGGAACTTTTGGGGGGATTTTTGGGGGGATTTTGGGGGAATTTTTGGTGGAATTTTGGGGGGAGATTTGGGGAGAATTTTGGGTTATTTTGAGGGAATTTGGGGGGATTTTTGGGGGAATTTGGGGGATTTTGGGAGATTTTTGGAGGGATTCTGGGGGATTTTGGGGTGATTTGGGGGTGGATTTTTTTGGGGAATTTTTGATGTGGATTTTTGGGGGGATTTTGGGAGAGTTTTTGGTGGAATTTTGGGGGAGATTTGAGGATTTTTGATGGAATTTTTGGAGGATTTTGGGGGAATTTTTGAGGTGGATTTTTGAGGGGAATTTTGGGGGGATTTTGGGGGGATTTGGGGGCAGATTTGGCAGATTTGGGGTGGATTTTTTTTGGAATTTTTGGGGGGGATTTTTGTGGAGAATTTTGGAGGATTTTTGGTGGAATTTTTTGGGAATTTTGGGGAGAATTTTGAGAGAATTTTGGGGGATTTTTGGGGAATTTTTGGTGGAATTTTTGGTGGAATTTGAGAGAATTTTGAGGGAATTTGGGATCTTTTGGTGTGGATTTTGGGGGGATTTGGAGAGATTTTGGGAGATTTTTCAGGGAATTTGGGGGGGGATTTCGGGCTCATTCCCATCATTCCCATCATTCCCAACATTCCCAGATTTTCCAGGTGAATTCCCTGGACGACAACGGGGTCCTGGTTGGGAACTGGACGGGGGATTTTTCCCAAGGGGAAATTTTTGGGGTGGATTTTTGGGGGGATTTTGGGGGATTTTTGGAGGGATTCTGGGGGATTTTGGGGTGATTTGGGGGTGGATTTTTTTGAGGAATTTTTGGGGGAATTTGGAGGGAATTTGAGAGAATTTGAGGGAATTTGGTTGGATTTGGGGGGAATTTTTGGGGAGAATTTTGGAGGATTTTTGGTGGAATTTTT
>NW_020922245.1:0-3070 GCF_003984885.1 Neopelma chrysocephalum
TCCAGCCCTTCACAGCCCCGGGAGCCCTAAAACTCCAGTGTCCAGCCCTTCAGAGCACCGGGAGCCCCAAAATTCCGGTGTCCAGCCCTTCACAGCCCCAAAACTCCAGTGTCCAGCCCTTCACAGACCCAGGAACCCTAAAACTCCAGCGTCCAGCCCTTCGGAGTGCCAGGAACCCCAAAACTCCGGCGTCCAGCCCTTGACAGACCCAGAAGTCCCAAAGTTCCAGCGTCCAGCCCTTCACAGCCCCAAAACTCCGGTGTTCAGCTCTTCCTAGCCCAGGAGCCCTAAAGAACCGGCATCCAACCCTTCACAGCCCCAAAACTCCGGTGTCCAGCCCTTCACAGTCCCAGGAACCCTAAATCACCAGTGTCCAGCCCTTCACAGCCCCGGGAGCCCTAAAGAACCGGCGTCCAGCCCTTCACAGCCCCTGGAACCCTAAATCAGCAGCGTCCAGCCCTTCACAGCCCCAAAGAACCAGCATCCAGCCCTTCACAGCCTCAAAACTCCAGTGTCCAGCCCTTCACAGCCCCAGGAACCCCCCATCACCGGCTTCCAGCCCTTCACAGCCCCAGGAGCCCTAAAACTCCAGTGTCCAGCCCTTCACAACCCTAAAGAACCAGCATCCAGCCCTTCATAGCCCCAAAACTCGTGCGTCCAGCTCCTCCTAACCTGGGAGTCCCAAAACTCCGGCGTCCAGCCCTTCACAGCCCCAAAACTCAGCTGTCCACCCCCTCCCCCGTCCCCATGAGCCCCTCCAACCCCGCAGCCGCCCCGGCGGCGGCCGCCCCGAATCCCGCGGGCCCCTTCGACATGTGGCGGGACTACCTGGGGCTGGCGGCGCTGGTGGCCGCGCTGCCGCGGGACCCCCCCGGGGGGGACGGGGGGGACCGGGACAGAAATCCCCCTTCCCCCGGCCCCCCGTGCGCCTTCTGCCGGCACAACGGCGAGGCTCCGGCGGTGTTCCAGGGGCACAGCCTGCGGGACGCGGCGGGGCGGCTGCAGTGCCCGGTGCTGCGCAGCTACGTGTGCCCGCAGTGCGGGGCCACCCAGGACCGGGCGCACACGCGGCGCTTCTGCCCCCTCACCCGCCGCGGTTACACCTCGGTGTACGACAGACCCGCGGCCGCCGCCAGGAATAGAGCCGGGGATGGAGCCGGGAATAGCGCCGGGAGCAACAGGAATGGCACGGAGGGCACCGGGAGCGGCACCGGGAGCGGCACCGGGAGCGGCACCGGGGGCAAGTGGGCGGCGAGGGACGGCGGGAAGTAGCCGAGGGACGGATGGAGGGACATGCAGGTACCGGGGTGTGGGTGGGGTGTTGTGGCACATCCAGGGGTGGGGATTCCCGTGAGGAATGTCCTCAATCCAGGGGTGGGATTCCCATCAGGAATGTCCTCAGGGAATCAGAAGGGACACTGGGAAGCAGCCGAGGGACAGAGGATCCCGTGGGAAGCAGCCAAGGGACAGAGGATCCCGTGGGAAGCAGAGGATCCCGTGTCCCCCCCACGGGTACCAGGGGAGTGTTGTGGTGTCCCAGTGGATGTGGCTCATCCAGGGGTGGGATTCCCACGAGGAATGTCCTCAGGGAATCGGGAAGTAGCCGAGGGACGGATGGAGGGCCCCATGTCCACACGCAGGTACCGGGATGTGGGGTGGTGGAGGGGGGGGGGTGTTGTGGTGTCCCGGGGGATGTGGCACCGTCCCAGGGGGGTGGGATTCCCGTCGGGAATGTCCTCAGGGAATCGGGAAGCAGCCGAGGGACAGAGGATCCCGTGGGAATCATCCAAGGGACAGAGGATCCCGTGTCCCCCCACATGGGTACCAGGGGGTTTGTGGTGTCCCAGTGATGCCACGGGGGATGTGGCACATCCAGGGGTGGGATTCCCATCAGGAATCTCCCCAGGGAGCCACAGGGGACACTGGGAAGCAGTTTGTGGTGTCCCAGTGATGCCATGGTGGACGTGGCACATCCAGGGGTGGGATTCCCTGGGAATGAGGAATCTCCTCATGGAATCGGCCTCACTTGGGGGGGACGACTGGTGCTGTCTGGGGCTCCCTCTCTCCCTCTCCCACTTCACTTCCCTCTCTCTCCCACTTCACTTCCCTCCCTCTCCCACTTCTCTCCCCTCCCTCCCTCTTTCACTTCCCTCCTCCCACTTCCCTCCCTCTCCCTCTTCCCTCCCTCTCCCACTTCCCTTCCCTCCCTCTCCCACTTTTCATCCCTCCCTCCCTCTCCCACTTCCCTCCCTCTCCCTCTTCCTTCCCTCTCCCACTTCTCTTCTCTCCCTCTCCCCCTTCTTTTCCCTCTCTCTTCTCTTCACTCTCCCACTTCCCTTCCCTCCCTCTCCCACTTCCTTCCCTCTCCCACTTCCCTCCCTCTCCCACTTCCCTCCCTCTCCCTCTTCGCTCCCTCTCCCACTTCTCTTCCCTCCCTCTCCCACTTTTCTCTTCCAGGGCATCACTCCAAGGATGAGACCCCGACCCGGTGCTTCCCAGTGCTCCCAGTGCCTGGAATATTCCAGACACTGGAATATCCCGGGAAAGGCCCCGTTTGGCCGGATCTGGGCGCTGCCGACGGCTTCAGTCCCGAGTTTTGGGTTGGTTTGATGAGTTTTGGTCAATCCCAGCCCAGGAAGGGCTCAGGGCTCCAGGAAGTGGAGAATTTGGGTTGGTTTGTTGAGTTTTGGTCAATCCCAGCCCAGGAAGGGCTCAGGGCTCCAAATATGGAGCCATTACCTGATAATTTGGGTTGGTTTGTTGAGTTTTGGTTAATCCCAGCCCAGGAAGGGCTCAGGGCTCCAGGAACTGGAAAATTTGGGTTGTTTTGTTGGGTTTTGGTTAATCCCAGATGGTTTGGGTTGGTTTGTTGAGTTTTAGTTAATCCCAGCCCAGGAAAGGGCTCAGTGCTCCAGGTGTGGAGCTGTCACTGGATAATTTGGGTTGGTTTGTTGGGTTTTGGTTAATCCTCAGGTTCTGCCATTCCCAAGAGTTTTTTGGGGTGGATTCCTCAGGTTCTGCCATTCCCAAGAGTTTTTGAGGTGGATTTCTGCCATTCCCAAGAGTTTTT
>NW_020922245.1:3080-3486 GCF_003984885.1 Neopelma chrysocephalum
CCTGGAGACACCCACCTGGTCCAGCCGTTCCCGAGGGATTTGGGGTGGATCCAGGGCCTGGAATCGTGGCCGGGGGCATCCAGGGGCAGCTGGAAGGGAGGAGGGGGATGGGTCCAGTTTGGGACTGGGAGGGTCCCAGTTTGGGTGGGGAGGGGACCTGGGGCCCAGTTTGGGACTGGGAGGGCCCCAGTTTGGGATTGGGAGGGTCCCAGTTTGGGTGGGGAGGGGGCTGGGCCCAGTTTGGGACTGGGAGGGTCCCAGTTTGGGATTGGGAAAGGGTCCCAGTTTGGGTGGGGAGGGGGCCTGGGGCCCAGTTTGGGACTGGGAGGGCCCCAGTTTGGGACTGGGGAAGGGTCCCAGTTTATGATTAGGAGGGTCCCAGTTTGGGATTGGGAGGGTCCCAGTT
>NW_020922246.1:0-1150 GCF_003984885.1 Neopelma chrysocephalum
GATGGGCACCGAGACCCCCCGGATGAGCACCGAGACCCCCCGGATGGGCACCGGGACCCCCCGGATGGGCACCCGGACTACCGGGATGGGCACCGGGACCCCCCGGGACGGCCACCGGGACCCTCCGAGACCACTAGGATGGGCACCGGGACCCCCCGCATGGGCACCGGGACCACTGGGATGGGCATCGGGACCCTCCGAGACCGCCGGGTGGGCACCGGGACCACTGGGATGGGCACCGGGACCACCGGGTGGACACCGGGACCCCCCGGGATGGGCATCCGGACTACTGGGATGGGCACCGAGACCGCCCGGATGGGCACTGGGACTACTGGGATGGGCACCGGGACCCCTCCGAGACCACCGGGTGGGCACCGGGACCCCCGCGGCGGTGGCGCTGGGGTGGCCCCGGGATGAAGCTGCGGTGCCCCCCTGTGCCCGCCTGTGCCACCCTGTGCCACCGCCGCCCCCCGGGGAAGGGGCCGTGCCTCAGTTTCCCCGCTCGCCCCGTGCCAGGCCGGGCTGGGCCACGAAGCCCCTGACCCCAAAAACACCATCCCGGGGGGGCGCTGGGGGGGTTCTCCCTCCCCACACCTCCCTCAGACCCCCCCAAAATCCCCCCAAAAACCCCCCAAAGCCCCCCCAGAGCCCCCCGGGCCCGGCCCGCGGGGGGTTCGCGGCGGACGCGGCCCCTTTAAAGGGAGCGGCGGGGCGGGGCCAAGGAGGGGAGCGGCGGCCAATGAGGGGCGGGTGCGGCGCCGCGGGAACCAATGAGCGCCGATGGTGGGCGGGGCGTGCGGCCGATGGGCGGGGCCGCTGCCCTGAGTTGGTCCCGCCCCCCCCGGGTCCGGGACCCCCAGTTTGGGTGGGGAAAGGTCCCAGTTTGGGTGGGGAAAGGTCCCAGTTTGGGGGTCCCCGGGTCCCAGTTTGGGCCCAGAATGACCCTTCCCCGCTCAAACTGGGACGTTTGGGCCTTTCCCAGTTACCTGGGGGAGGGGGGGGGGAATCCCTGCGCGTCCCCATCGCCCCCAAATCACCCCCAGTACACCCCAGTGCCCCCCAGTAGCGCCCAGTACCGCCCAGTACCTCCATTTCCACCCCGAAGGGACTCCGGGATGGGGACACTGGGATGGGGATGGGGGGGGGAACC
>NW_020922247.1:0-489 GCF_003984885.1 Neopelma chrysocephalum
GGGGGGGTTCAGACTTGGGGGGTCCCACCTGCACTTCCCATGGGAATTGGGCTCCGGAGTGGGGGGTCTGACCCCATCCTGAGGGGGTTTGGAGCAGGAGGGGGTCCCACCCCCATCTTTGGGGGGGTTCAGAGCAGGGGGGTCTCAACCCCACCCCAAAGGGGAACCAGCTCTGGATTGGGGGGTCCCACCAGCCCCCCCCGACCTGCTCCAGGCTCTGGATTCCAGGATCTGATTCCGGCCATGTCCCCCCTCCAACTGGGGGGTCCAGCTGCCCCCGCACAGCAAAGGGGCCCCTGAGCCCCCCCAAAAAACCTGCAGCCCCCCAGGAGTGGGGCGGGGGCCACACAGAGCCCCCGGGGCCGGGGGCATCCCGCTGATCCCACTGGAGGCTCTCCGGGATCCTTGGGATGGGGTTTGTGTCCCCCCAGACCACCCCCCCCCCGGGGGGTTCCCCCGGCCCCCTTGGTCCCCCCCACTCACAGAACT
>NW_020922248.1:0-1947 GCF_003984885.1 Neopelma chrysocephalum
TATAACACAGACCACGCCCCTTTTAGCTGACCACGCCCCCTGTACCTTTCTGACCAATAGCAGGTGCTCTATAACACAGACCACACCCCTTTCTTGCTGACCACGCCCCCTTTTACCTGTCTGGCCAATAGGAGCTGCTCTATAACACAAACCACGCCCCCCGTACCTGTCTGGCCAATAGGAGATGCTCTATAACACAGACCACGCCCCCTTTTAACCTGTCTGGCCAATAGCAGGTGCTCTATAACACAGACCACGCCCCTTTTTTGCTGACCACGCCCCTTTTTACCTGTCTGGCCAATAGCAGGTGCTCTATAACACAGACCACGCCCCTTTTTTGCTGACCACGCCCCCTTTTACCTGTCTGGCCAATAGCAGGTGCTCCCGGGTCTGGGGCATTTGTCCGTCTGTCGCTGCCACGACCAGAATGGCCCCGTCCAGGGGGGCCGTGCCCGTGATCATGTTCTGGGGAAAAAACAGGCAAAATTGGGAAAAATGATAAAAACGGGGAAAAATGACCCAAAATTGGGAAAAATCCACCCAAAAATCAACCCAAAATCAGCCCAAATCCCCCCCAGAATGGCCCCGTCCAGGGGGGCCGTGCCCGGGATCATGTTCTGGGGAAAAAAACACAGGAAATTGGGAAAAATAATAAAAATGGGGAAAACCAACCAAAATTGGGAAAAAATTCAGGGTTTTTTGGGGGGTATTTTTCAGAGCTTTTATGAGATTTTTAGAGGTTTTATGAGATTTTTCAAGGTTTTTTTTATTGGGTTTTTTGGAGTTTTTATGGGAGTTTTGGGGGTTTTTTTGGGGATTTTTGGTGGTTTTTTTTTAGGGGATATTTTGGTCTTTTTTATGGGGTTTTGGGGGTTTTTGTGGGATTTTTGGGGTCGGGGAGTTCCGGGCTGGTTTTTTATGAGGGTTTTTTTTGGGGTGCAGAGTTTTGGGGTGCCCCCACCTTGACATAATCTGCGTGTCCTGGACAGTCAGTGTGAGCACAGTGCCTGTTTGGGGTCCCTGATTTGGGGTTTTTTATGGGATTTCTTGGGTTTTTAACGGGATTTTTTGTTTTTTCTAACGCAGTTTTTAAAAATTTTTAAGGGATTTTTTGAAAGTTTTTTACAGGGTTTTTCACAGTTTTTACAGAATTTTTGGGGGGGTTTTAAACGGGATTTTTTCGTAGCTTTTATGGGACTTTTTAAGGATTTTTTATTGGATTTTTTGGTTTTTTTTACTGGATTTTTTGGGGTTTTTTTATGGGGCTTTCATGGAATTTTTCGCAGTTCTTACAGGATTTTTTGAGAGTCTTTTAATGGGGTTTTCCGCAGTTTCTATGGGATTTTTTTATTGGATTTTTGGGGGGGTTTTTTATTGCATTTTTTGGATTCTTTTTCGGGTTTTTCATGGGATTTCTGTAGGTTTTTGAGCCCCGAGCCCCCCCAGGGTGTTTTTTATGGGGTTTTTTGGGGTGCAGAGTTTTGGGGTGCCCCCACCTTGACATAATCTGCATGTCCCGGGCAGTCGGTGTGAGCACAGTGCCTGTTTGGGGTCCCTGATTTGGGGTTTTTTATGGGATTTTTGGGGTTTTTGAGCCCCGAGCCCCCCCGGGGTGTTTTTTATGGGGTTTTTTTGGGGTGCAGAGTTTTGGGGTGCCCCCACCTTGACATAATCTGCATGTCCTGGGCAGTCAGTGTGAGCATAGTGCCTGTTTGGGGTGCTGTACTCCACGTGGGCGGCGTTGATGGTGATCCCTCGCGCCTTCTCCTCGGGGGCCGAGGCGATCTCCTCGTAACGCCGGAACTGGGCCCCTCCCCCGGGGGACAGCACTGAGGGGGGACCCCAAAATCACATCAGAGACCCCCCAGAAACCACCCCGAGACCCCAGAACCACCCTGAGACCCCAAAACCACCCTGAGATCCCAAAACTTTAAAAAAAACCCAAAA
>NW_020922249.1:0-1674 GCF_003984885.1 Neopelma chrysocephalum
CCTGTGGGATAGCATCCATCCATCTCATCAGGTTTCCTGTGGGATAGTAGACTTCACAGACTTGGCAATAATTGAGAGATCTGCACCTTTCTGTTCTCAAATCCCAGCCCTAACTTTAAACAACCTTGACCAAAGCCTTACAGTGACTGTCTCACAACAGGAGCTCCTTGGGCTTTTCAGATTCAGTAAGAAAACTGACTCTTCAACTCTTGGTTTCAATAATCCTGGTGTTGGAGTCTCCAACAGAGACTGGAAGCATCACAGAGGGGTCATGCCAAGCACCCACCTTCAAACAGAGCCAGGTCCAAATCCTGGGTGCCCAGGATCCAGTGTGTAGCCAGAGGCAGAGTGTGTCCTCAAGTGATTTGGGATGATGCTAAATCCCTGACATAGCTCCGGCCACTGCTGGACAGATTCCCTCGCTGAACACGCCAGGGGCTCTTTTCAAAACGAAACATCTGAAATAGTCTCCACAGCCAACGCCGGCGTTTTGCTTCTCCGATGGGAGATGAAGGAGGGATAAACTCCTTGAAAATAATCCTCATGGTGTTAAATAACGTGATTAAGCAGGCTGCCTAATTCTCCTCTGGTTTAAACTGTCCTGTTTATCCCTGGTTTCAGCTCTGCCCCCTCACTGCCCTGGCCTGAGCACCCTGCTCTGCTGCAGCTCGGGGCTGCCTTGACATAGCCCTGTTTTAGCAGCTGCCTGCTGTAAAAATGTGCCCTTATCTCTCAGCCTGCAGTTTATGCTCAGTCTCTTTATTTCCCTTCATGTAATCATCAGACATTTCTGCGTTTCATCGTGATAAATACCAGACTGTTGAATCTCTGGGGCTGCCAAGAAATGCATCTCGGCATAGCACAAATAGAGCTGCTATTTTTTTTCGTTCCTTCCTTTAGTTTAACATTTATCCCTGCTATTGTTGTCCTTAGAAGGATAAATAGGGCTGCATCTTGCTAGCCAGTTGCTCCAAATACATTAGATTAAAGAACAAATAACTTGATAACCAAAGGCTATGAAGACTATATTAATATATTATATTGAGATAGTCAAGCAAAGATGTGATAATGTGCTATTCATTATACAGGTGCAGCAGTGCTCACTGCAGGATAAAATTAGATTGGTTCATCTCTAGGTCATGTACCTTATACAGCTCAGAACTGGCAGAGATCTTCTTCTCTCTGCACTGGTAGTGCACTGAAACAGGAGCCCGTCAGTGCCAGCCCTGCCCTCCACACTGAGGTTCCTGTGGTCACAGTGTACTGTACAGTGGAAGGCACAAAGGGTCCTGCTCATCTCGGCTCAAGACACCTTTGCCATTTCAACTTTTTAAATGCTAGAGGTTTCTCTTTCCCCTGTTCTCAGAGAAGGTGGAAGATGGGCAATGTGCAAAAAGATAAGAAACACATGGCACCTGTTGGACAGGCTGGTGTGTCAGGCACTGCCCAGGTTATTGGCTCTGGACCATCAGCTGAGGGTCTGTTCAGTGATGCTGAGTGACTCTGAGGGGGTGATGCCTTGAGTGGCAAAACCAGCTCACAGGAACCATAGCTGACAGACTGAATACAGAGTGTGAGCCCTTCCCTTCCCTTCCCTTCCCTTCCCTTCCCTTCCCTTCCCTTCCCTTCCCTTCCCTTCCCTTCCCTTCCCTTCCCTTCCCTTCCCTTCCCTCG
>NW_020922250.1:0-1311 GCF_003984885.1 Neopelma chrysocephalum
CCCAAATGTGGGGATGTCTGGGGCATGTTGGACCCCCAAATTTGAGGGGCATGGGACCCCCAAATCTGGGGATGTCTAGGGGATGCTGGACCCCCAAATCTTGGGATGTCTGGGACAAGTTGTACCCCCAAATGTGGGGATGTCTGGGACGGGTGAGACCCCCAAATGCGGGGGCTCGGGCGGGGCAGAGGCCGCGCCGGGGGCCGCGAGCAGCCGGGCCGGTGACGGCCGGTGACGCACGGCCCGGGATCCTCCCAGGAAAACCCTCCAGGAGCCGCCGCCAACCGCGGAAAACCATCCCCAAAATGGGGACGGAACGAGGGGAAAACCGGGGAAAGGGAGGGAGGAAAAAAGTGGGGAAGAGAAGGAAAAAAAACCCAAAAAACCCCAAAAAAGTAAAAAGGGGAGCGAACGGCGGGTGCGAGGCGGCGGCGGCGGCGGCCGGGCGGGGCCCCCGCGGCCGGTACCGGTTGAACCGGCTGGGGCGAGAGTCCCGCGGGCGTCGAGGATCCCGGGGATCCGGGAGGATCCCGCCGCCGCCACCGCGGCTCCCGGACCGGTTCCACCGGGTCCTGCCCGGACGCTGCCCGCGGCCACACGCGGTGGCGTCGGGGCATTTTGGGGGGGGGGGGGGGGGGGGGGGCCCTTTCACCCTCCCACCCCTCCAAAACCGCGGGGCGGTGACGAGGGGGGTCCCCGCTGCGCCCCCGAAGCTGCCACGTGCACCCCAAAATCTTTGGGGGGGGTGGGGGCGCTCAGAAGCAGCGCCTGCCCCCCCCCCCCACGGTGGGGTTTGATTTGGGGGTCCCGCGGTGCTTTTCGGGGGGGCGGGGGAGCCTCTCTCAGGTGGGTGGGGCCTTGCTGAGCCCCCCGAAATGGGGTGGAGGGGGTCCCCAGGAAGAGGGGGGAGGGGAGGGAAGTGGCGCGTGTGGGTGCGGCCGCACCCCAAAAACCGCAGCGGGTGCGCGGGGGGGGGGGGGGGGCCCGCGCCCCCCCCCCCAAATCCCACCTTCCCCATCGACGCGTCCAAACAGCCTTTGAGAGGGTTGAGGGGGTGTCGAGCGAACCCCAAAATTAACGCACACCCCCCTCTCCTGTGCCGGGCCCTTCCCACCCCCGCGCTGAAACCGGCCCTGATGAACGTTAATTAACTGAACCTTCATTAACCGATCGCCCACGCGCGGCCGCGCCCTCGCGGGATCCCAGGGATCCCCCCCCCGTCCAGCACCCCCCCCAAGCCACGGCACCGGGTCCCCCCCGGGGGTCCCCCGAACCCGGACGGGGCGGGGATGGGCGCGGGAGAGGGGGGGG
>NW_020922251.1:0-575 GCF_003984885.1 Neopelma chrysocephalum
GATTACGAGGGAATACTAATTAATTCATTAGCGGCTCCGCGGCTCCTCTCCCGGGCCGGGCACGAACAGATTGCGGCCAATAAATCTGCCTGTTGCGACCCCCGCGACCCCCCCCCCCCCACAGATGGTCCAACAGGTCCCGGCACCCGCACAAAGGGGCCGGTGGGCGCCCCGGGGAAGGGGGGGCTTGGGGAGGGGGGACACAGAGAGCCCGGGCTCCCCCCGGGGGGCTGCGGGACCCCCGGGAGGTGCGGGGGGTTTATTGTGAGCCCCGGCCACGCGCCGCCGCTAATCCCATTGTGCGGGGGCTCCGCATCTGTTGTGGGGTTACACAACCCCACACAACCCCAAACCCCCCCGGGAACGCTCGGCAAGATGTTCCCGGGGCCCGTTCCCGCCTCCCGGGGGGTGGCAGCGGGATGGGGAGCGAGGGGGGCAGAGCGGGGAGGGAGGAGCAGCCCCCCCACCCACCCCGATCCATCCTGGGGAGGTACAGTCCCCACAGCCCCCCTAAACACCCCCAATTGCCCCCCAAAATCCCCCTGGCCCATCCCGGGGGAGGCACAGCCCCCACA
>NW_020922252.1:0-2230 GCF_003984885.1 Neopelma chrysocephalum
TTTTATCTGTTTACTAAAGGGAGTTGGGGCAGGGGGTAGAGAGGAGGCAATTTCTCTCTCTGCTGTTGCTTTGAACTGTTCTGTTGGTATTGCTGTTTTTGCTGCTCTATTTCTTGTCAGTAAACTCTTATTTTTTCACTTATACCTCCTTGTATATTGTCGCCTTGTACTGGTGGGGAATAAAAGGGGAGTGAATACATTTCATTGGAGTTCCCACCCCAATCTGTGTCTTTAAACCAGGACAGGGTGCTCAAGGGCTCCCTGAAATTTGGCATCATCCACAAAGGACTTGAAAATACATTTTGTCCCATTGTACAGAGAGATAATAAAGATGTTCTCTAGTGGTGTTCAAGGGCTGGTCACTGAGGGATTTCATAGGGAAGTTGCTGCCAAGAGGACTTTGTACCATGGATTTTATTGGACGCTCTTCATTCAGCAACTTCCCACCCACCACATCTTCCACTTCTTCAGTCCAGCTCTCACCAGTCTGGCCATAAGGAGACCACAGGAGACCATGTCAAGGGCCTTGATAAAGTCTGGGCACACAACATCCCCTTCTGTTCCCTCCCACAGGGGTTCTGCAATCCCTGCCTTGTCCTTCCCATGCCTGGCAATGGCTGCAGCAGGACTTGCCAGATCCCCTTCCCTGCTGAGCCTGAGCAGTCTGGAACTCTGCCAACCCTCCTTGCTGCCCTGTTTGCAGACTGCTTCCATGTCTGCCTTTGCCAAGGCCCCAGGAAGCTCTGGGATGGCTCTGGCCTTTCCAAGGCTTTGGGAGAGGTCTCCCAGTGACACTGCCCAGCCTTCTCAATATCCCTGACACCAAAACCTTTGCCATAGCCCACACTTCCAGAGGAGTGCCCAGGACACAACACAGGTTGTCCTGGTGGTTCTGGAGAATGAGAAGGGATTTCTTCCTCGAGTCCAACCCCTCCAACTGGATTTGAGTGCAGCTGAAAGGTTTGCTCAGCATTTTGCCCGGTGCCTCCCTGCCCTGAAGGTTTGTGGCCATCAGGCTGGAGCTGAGGGGGTTGGGCAGGTGCCTGAGGAGGGTGTAGAACAAGGGCTGTGTCCAACTGTGCCAGGAGGGCTGTGCTGGGCAGGGAGGAGGAGGCTGCAGAAAACAGTGGCCCTGGGGAGGTGAGAGGAGCAGCTGGAGAGACCTTGTGCCTGCCCACGCTGGGCAGGAGCTGCCCCAGGATGGCAGCTCTGAAGCACTCCCAGGATGTCCCTGTGAACAGGAGGGGAAGACTGGATCTGAAAAGGAAACCTGGAAAGCAGAGAGCAGGAGTGTCCTGGTGACACTGCAGGAGAGTTCCAGCCCTGGAGCAAGGTCACAGCAGAAGTGACCCAGTCCATGCAGTGGCCTCAGAAGATCCCACAGCATCCTGGAGATGCTGGAAGGGAGCCCAGCTCTGCTTCACAAGTTCCCAGGGCCTGTCCCTGCCTGTGCTCCAAGGGCTTTCAGCCCCCAGGACTGTGCTCAGAGAGCACTCAGGCCTCACAGCCAGAAAGGGGCTCAGGAGGACAGTGTGGAAGTGGCAAGAGAGCAGCTCTGCAAAGACCAAGCCCTGCTGTTCCCTGGCAGTGCTGCTGGGCTGGGATTATTGTCCCCTTCCCCTTTGCAAATGCACCCTGTCCTGCAGTGTGCTGTCCTTTAGGAACATCTGAGAAGAAGGGTCTTGGACAAGGAAGGCACTGCAGGGTCCTTTATTTTGTTTAAACACTCAGAGAGCACAATTCATCATTTATAAAGTCTCTGGGTAAAATTCAATGGGTAGAGACTAAATTAGAAGGCAGATGCATAATAACACTTCACTGCACAGAAAAGTATTGCAAGAAGATCCTGATGACCTCCACGAAAAACCTGAGCAGGAAGGCTGGGCCATGAAGGAGTCCCATTCTGAATGCTACACACCAGAAACCCGGCACCTTATTGGTCCTGAAAAGCATCCAGTCATCATTTTCCTCAGGGCATCCTTGAGCTCCTGATTCCTCAGGCTGTAGATGAGGGGGTTCAGTGCTGGAGGCACCACCGAGTACAGAACTGATAGTGCCAGATCCAGGGATGGGGAGGAGATGGAGGGGGCCTTCAGGTCCGAAAATGTGCCAGTGCTGAGGAGCAGGGAGACTACGACCAGGTGTGGGAGGCAGGTGGAAAAGGCTTTGTGCCGTCCCTGCTGAGAGGGGATCCTCAGCACAGCCCTGAAGATCTGCACATAGGAGAAAA
>NW_020922253.1:0-4802 GCF_003984885.1 Neopelma chrysocephalum
GATTCTGTTATGTCCCATATGCTTACTATTTTACTGTAAGGTTTGGGTTTTTTTCGGGAATTGCATTGCATTGGGAAAAGATTTGTGCTATCTCATCCTTTTCTTTACTCTTCTCTCTTTCTGTCCACTACATGAAATGCGCCGCCCACAAAGAAGATTCACAGTGAACAACAAAAGAAGAGAAATTATTGAATGCATAAATCACGGGGTGGTGTCAGAGACTGAAACGGTTCATGATTTATGCATTCTAGGATTGCCAAGGGACTCTTGCAGGCTTCTACAGGACTTTTGCATTATACCTCTGATGGCCCATCAAAGCCCATCCCCCCCTCTGCCAATCCTGAAAGGCAGGAAAATCCCTTTTCCCAGGCCCCTCACGGGAACTCTGCACAGGCCCAGGAGATGTTGGGGGTTCGTGGCATGGCCCGGGACACCATCCATGGATATAATAACTCATAACTTCTTGGAGTGTGGGGGCTTCCCTCCCCCACCCCCAACAGATCAAGGCCACCACTTCAACTCACAGACATGGAAGCTGCAACTCCCAAATTCCATCGCTGGACCCCGTGGGCAGTGACTATAGACATCTTTCCACTCTCAGCTTTGCTTTCCCTTACTTTCCCTCTCCTTTATCCTGTCTTTCCTTTCTCTCCCTTATGCATTTTTCCTAAAGGTTCTCTTTATGCCACAATGCTGTAGATGAGAGATAGAGATGATAACACCCAAAATGGCAACATACCTGTTTACCTTTGAAACAAAATTGTTCTGAAATAAACTCTACATATATATGTTTTCAAACACCGATTATTCAGTGTTGTTTCACTCTAATCCACCCCAAGGGATTTATTAATAAGAACCTGGGTTACCCCCAACCCAGGTCTGATAACAGACCCCTTGTAGCAGGATGTTCTACCTGGAAAAGAATCTGATGGGACAATGCAAGCAATGCAAGCTCTCTGTGGGGAGTTACTGCTGGTGCCAAGGGGTTGGTTTAGTGTTGAATTGTGCCAAACCCAGCCTGGTTCCCCAACCTTCCAACACGCATCCTGCTTTTGGAAGCAGAGTTTGACAGATCAGCTGCTCACTGGCCTGGCAATATGTGACTGGCCATCCATCACTGAATAAGTATAAAAGCCCAGGGCCAACTTTCATAGAGCAGATTCTTCCACAGACTTTGTTGAAGTGTGTGGAGCTCCTGCTGTGAAGCAGGGACGCCTCTTGGTGGTCACTGCCCAGGGGGTAAAAGAGAGATTTGCCCTGATTTATTTCTACCAGACACCGCCGGGCCCTTCCCGCTTCCTGCCCAGTCCCGGTTATTGGGGGGCAGTGGAGGAGGGGCTTGGGGGAATCCCAAGGGGTGGGGCTGAGTTTGGGGGGGGCAGAACCAGCCTGAGATGGATCGAGAATGGGGAACCCCCTGTGTCCCCCCATGTCAATCCGCTCTGGGGGGGCTTTGGGAGGGCACCTGCCCCTCAATAAAGCACCCAGCTCACACCAAAAGGTGCTGGGACCCCCCAAAACACACTCAAAGCCCACCCAGGACCCCACCTAACCCAAATTACTGTGGGGTGCTGGGGACTGCTGGATCCAATCTCAGCCTTGGATTATGACAACAGTTGCAGTTTAGAAGAATTACAGAGGTGTGACTGAAACACTTTTGTCCCCCAGCTTTTAATGATGGCAAATCAGATCTATTGATAGAAATGAATTTATTTAGGGTTCCAAATGATCAGACAAAAGATCTTCATCACAATTATTTACTGCACAACAGAAACACTAAAACTACCAGGAGTACAGGATAAGATGGGACAGTGCTCTACACTAAAGCAATTGTTGAAGCAATTCTACTCAAGCTGGCACAAAAGCAATAATTCTTAATTAGAGATGGATGGAACTCCCCCAGACCAACGCCTGTGGGGAGATCTCTGCTCTCAACCTCCAGCAGTGACCTTGGGGGGTCCCCAGCCAAGGCAGGAATCTCCACACACACCCCAAGAAGGGTTCTGTTGGCAGAACCTGCCCCTGGGAAAGGGGACTGGCCCTTTGTGGTCAAAAGGGATGGACTGACAGTCACTGGACTCCAGGGGTTGCCTCACCATCAGGGGCTTCATTCGGGGTGGAAGCAGCAGCCAAAGCTCTTCCCGCAGTCGGGGCACTGGTAGGGCTTCTCTTACCGGTGGGTCCGTTGGTGTGAGGTCAAGGTAGAGCTCTGGGTGAAGCTCTTCCCACACTCCCCACACTTGTAGGGCCTCTTCCTGGTGTGGATGCGCCGGTGGGTGACGAGGGTGGAGTTCTGGTTGAAGCTCTTCCCGCAGTCAGTGCAGCGGAAGGGCCTCTCATCTGTGTGTGTCCGCTCATGCCTGAGAAGATCTGAGCTGGTCTGAAACCTCTTCCCACATTCCAAGCACTTGTAGGGCCGTTCCCCGGTGTGGAAGTGCTGGTGGGTGCGGAGGTGGGAGCTCATCCTGAAGCTTTTCCCACACTCCCCACACTTGTAGGGCCTCTCCCCGGTGTGGATGAGCCGGTGGGCGACAAGGTGGGAGTTCTGCTTGAAGCCCTTCCCACAGTCGGTGCAGCGGAAGGGCCTCTCATCTGTGTGCGTCCGCTGGTGCAGGAGGAGATTCCCACTGGTTCTAAACCTCTTCCCACAATCCAAGCACTTGTAGGGCCGCTCCCCAGTGTGGATGCCCTGGTGTCTCCGGAGGCTGGACCTCTCGATGAAACTCTTCCCACATTCCCTACATGTGTGGGGCCGTTTTCCACTGTGGATGTGCTGATGTCGGATCAGGTGGGAGTTGCCACTGAAGCTCTTCCCACATTCTCCACACGTGTAGGGACGTTCCCCAGTGTGGATGTGCTGGTGGATGAGGAGGTTGGTGCTCTTCCTGAAGCTCTTCCCACATTCCAAGCACCTGAAGGGCTTCTGCCTGCTGGGAGGATGCTCAGGGACCACCAGCTCAGAGCTCTGGCCGCCTTCCCGGCACAGGCTGGGTCTTTCCTCCTCAGAGCACCCTGGGCTGGCTTTGAAGCCCCTCCTGCAGGGGGATCTCTGGGCCTTTTCCTCCCCGCTGCCTTCCTGCGCCGTGGAGCCCTTCAAAACGGCCTCTCCCACCAGCTTCTCACAGGGGGATTTGTCCTCCGGGCTCTCCGTCCTCAGCTCGGGGCCTGGGGCAGGAAGCAAGAAGGACAGGGAGGGGATTTGCCTCCGGCCCACAGGGAAGGCCAAGGACATCCCCCCAACTCCGGCCCCGGCAGGACGGCGGCGGCAGCGGGGTTGTCCTGCAGCCGGGGGCCATGCTCGGCTGCCAGAGCCAGCACAACACCCGCCCAAAGGGACACTGACTTTCTCCTCACCTGCCTGGGGGGCCAAAGGCATCTTCCTCTTCCTCACAGCCTCCTCCTCCATCCGCCCAAGCTTTGGGAAGGACAAATCCTGATGGGAGGGAAAACAAGGGTATCCTGTTACCATAAAAACCTCCAAAAAACCAAGATTCAGCCCAGAAAAACCCAAACGACCCAGATTCAGGAAAAAATTCCTCAGAAATAGAAAGAAGACACCCACCCTCCCGAAGTGCAAATATTTGAAATTCAACTAAAAAATATTCCAAAATATGAAGATTAGCCCAAAAAATCCGTCCCAGAAGTTCTCCCTCTCCGGTCTCTCTCCTCTGGAGTTCAGAGGGTCTCCCCTCTCTGGGATGCTGGAGGTCCCACTTAGGGATGCTGGGAGTGTTGGGGATCCCAAGGGTCCCTTCTCCTCTGATGCAGCCTTTGAGGTGCTGCGTTCCCAGACATTCCCCCTCTCGAGATTCTCCACGTCATTGTCCCGGGGATCCCAGGGGTCCCCACCGTCCAGGATTCCCCTTCTCTGCACCCCCCATTTCAGGCTCCCGGGGGTCCCAGGGCTCCTCCCACTCTGTGCTCCCCCCTCCAGGCTGCCGGGGGGTCCCCCAGCTCTGGCATCGCCCCACTCTGCCCTCCACACTCGGCAGCTCCCGGGCTCCACACCCACCCCCGGCACTCCCAGAGTGGCCCCAAAACCGCTGTGTCCCCCCTGCCGGCACCGGGCTGACAATGGAGCCGGCGGGGCTGACAATGGGTCCCCCCCAGCAACACCAACCCCCACCGCGGGGGGGACCCACATCCCCCCACCCACTGCCGGGGCTCTGCCGCCAACCCAGCCCGGCACCCCCAGAAAACACCTCCCACCCACCCCCAACAGCCCCCAAGGGCAGAGGAGGAACAGGAACAGCAGGAGAACAATCACCCCCCCATCCCATAGGTGCCCGGAAAGGGGGAATTCGCCCCAAATATCCTGGGGGGAGCGTGGGGGGTCAGGACACACTCGGGCTGCCAGCACAGATTTCCCTGCAAAGGCTGCAGTGAGTCAAGCTCTGGAGAGGAGATTGTGCCCCATGCATGGGATTGCAGAGGCTCCCTCAGGTTCCCAGCAGGAATCAGCAACCAGCAATATACACAAAAGGCCCCCCCAAAGATTTCTGGGGGAGTGTCCTGTAGGGAGGGGACAGTGTCACCCCACCAGAGCAGGGCTGGCAAGTGGGAGGCTGCTCCAGGGCTCTGCAAGAGGCCTCGTGCTCTGCTCGGCCCCAGCACTGGCTGCTACCAACACCCCCGGCTGCCCCCGGCCCTGGGCAGCTCTGCTGCCACAGGCTGTGCCCTCACCGTGGCCCTGCAATGGCCCTGCCTGTCCCTCACCCCTGGCCCTGCCCGTGGCCCTGTCCCTTGGCTCTTTCTCTGCCAGCTGAGTGTGGGGCACACGGGCTGGGGGTCCCTCCCAAGCC
>NW_020922254.1:0-3490 GCF_003984885.1 Neopelma chrysocephalum
TTCTTCAGCAGCTGCTTCAATCTTCTCTCAGTACCTCAGCATCATGGTCTGGGCTGCAAACACACTGTGGGGCTCATTAAAATGCAGAAATCCCTCAGGATCTCTTTGTCTTCCTTTAATTGTCTTCAAGGCAATTTCAAAACAAGTCTTCAAAATTTGTACTTTTTTTGTTTTAATTCAATTATGGATATTTTGTAGTTCAGAGAAGAGGTGATAGAGGTGTTCTCCAAGTGATCTTGATGCTGAGTGTCTCCTCAGGAGATCCACACTGACCCTGGATGATCGACCTTGCTCCTCACCCCCCAACCTCACCAGTTCTGACATGGCCCATCTTGGACTGACAGCTGATGCAACTCCAAACACACTGTGGGACCCATTAAAACACTGAAAAACAAATTATTTCCATTCCTTTAATTGTCTTCATGTCTTCAAGACTTGAAAAGCTAATTGGAGTTGTTTTGTAGTTTATCTAAGGAGGAAGATTTTAAAGTTGACATCATGAAAAATATATATTTTTTGATGAAAGAGAATGATTTACACAGAACCTTGGGATGCAAGAGGGTCAGGGCATGAAGGATTTGGATCCAAAGACAAGGGGACAAAAGAGATTAGTAGCACTTCATCAATGGCCAATTGAACCATTATCAACTGGTTCAATAGCATTTGCTACAATTTCATCAGTGACTGAAATCTAGATTCACAATACCAACATTCCCACCACAGTCAATTCACACCCACACCCAGGCAGAGATGTGTGCACACATCAATAGCTGGGTGTGGAAAGGTCCCTCTCCCAAATTCTCCTTCTTGTCAGGGAAACACTCCCCCAAATCCCTTTGTGTTTGCCAACAGACAAGGCTCCCAGCTGGAGGAGTGTTTGGTGAGAGGGATCAGAGTTGTCCTGGGCATCAGAGACGGTCTTTGGAGTGTTGCAAACTGGAGGGTTCCCGAGCTGGGAGAGGCTGCCAGAGGTGTCCCACTGAGAGGGAGTTGCTGGGGAGCTGCCAGGGCCTCCCTCAGCCCCGCTGGTTGTGGGCTCCCAAGGGGACTGGCTTGAGTTATCTGCTGAATTTCCATCCTCGTGTCAGGAATGACTGGAGTTTCCAAAATATTTGGGAATTTTATCCAGACTGTTCCATTTGGTCCGCGATTTAGGCACGGAATTTTCCAAGGCTTTCATGGGATGACTGATGATCCCGTGTTCCCCAACTGTTCCACTCTGGATTGTTCCCACCTTTATCATCCAGGAGCACCTGGTACAGTCTAGGGACACTTCCCCACACCCCTGGTCCAGTCCAGGGGCTCTTCCTTGCTCAGCTGGTTTTGTCAAGGTTTGTCAGGAGCTCCTGAGATCATACCTATAAGAAGGATGGGCACAGGCTTAGTTGTAATAAGACAAGTGATAATGGTTTTCAACTAAAAAAGAGCAGATTTGAACTAGATATAAGGAAGAAATTTTTTACACTGAGGGTGGTGAAACACTGGTACGAGTCACCCAGAGAGAACATAGATGCTCCACTCTTGGAAACGTTCAAGGCCAGGTTAGAAAGGGCTGTGAACAACCTGATCTAGTTGAAGGTGTCCCTGTTCATTGCAGGGGCATTGGACTAGATGACCTATAAAGGTCCCATCTGACTCAAACTCTTTAGGATTCTATAGTTCTTTCCTACAGAGCCAAGTCTGACAAGGATCACCCAGGTTTCAGACCCAGCTGAGCATCCCCTTTGATGGCCCATCTGGCAGCTCTGCTAAAAAGCTGCTGCAAAGAACCTCCAGACCTAAAGGAGCTTTTGTGCTGGGCTCAGCTGTGGCTCTCAGGGCAGGGGGGTTGGCTTTTGGCTGCCAGGTGCCCACCAAGGCTCTCTCTCACTCCTCCTCCTTCTCCACTCCCCTTGGTGCCTGCAGGGTTGTTTCTCCCACATTTCTCTCACTCCTCCCTGGGTTCCAGCACCCTGGATTTTATCCTTTCTCCAAAGGGTTATCACACAGGTGCCTCTGGAATTGCTTTTTGGCTCAGCTTTGGGCACTGGCTGGTCCATTTTGGAGCCACCTGAAACTGGCTCTCTCTGACACAGAGTCAACTCTTGATCTCCTCTTCCCTAAGGGAAACCTGCACTCCCTCTCAATGCTACCAAACCTGATCCACAGGGTCATTCAAAGTGTCCAGGAATACAAGAGGTCATTGAGCCCATTATTCCTCAGGCTGGTTAAACAAGACTTTGTCCTCTTCCTGTCCCTGACTGCAGGTTCTTTCTGTCAGAGCAGAGCTGGGCTGGACCTCAGCTGTGCTTTGCTCTAGAGCCTGCTGGGGTGGGGGCAGATGGCAATGGAAGAGTTGGGTTGGACTGGATGATCCTTGTGGATCCCTTCCAGCTCAGCATATTCTGTCATTCTGTGTTTGTTTGTGTTTGGTTTGGTTTTGTTTGATCTTTCTGCCCTCCTTTTGAATTGCTTTTCCTCTGACCCATGAGTTTTTTCTTCATTGTCTTGGGTCTTGCTGGGCACCTGATGGCAAGACAAGTTTATCCAACTCAGTCATCTTGACCACATTTTTTGTACAAGTCACCATTAACTAGATGAGGTTTCTCACAGACTCTCTGCAACTTGGCATCATCCACAAAGGAGTGGAAAGTGCATTTCATCCCATCATCCAGAGACATAATAAAGATGTTCCAGAGGAATGGTCAAGGGCTGGTCCCTGATAGATGTCACCTGGGAGTTGCTGCCAAGAGGAATTTGTGCCATGACTTTTGAGCCTCCTCAGTCATTCAAATTCCCACCCACCACGTTTCACTTGTCCAGTCCAGCTCTCACCAGTCTGGCTCTAAGGAGACACAGGAGACCATGTCAAAGGCCTTGCTGAAGTCTGGGCACACAACATCCCCTTCTTTTCCCTCCCACAGGGGTTCTGCAATCCCTGCCTTGTCCTTCCCATGCCTGGCAATGGCTGCAGGAGGACTTGCCCTATCCCCTTCCCTGCCTGAGTAGTCTGGAACTCTGCCAACCCTCCTTGGTGCCCTGTTTGCAGACTGCTTCCATGTCTGCCTTTGCCAAGGCCCCAGGAATCTTGGGATGGCTCTGGCCTTTCCAAGGGTTTGGGAGAGGTCTCCCAGTGACACTGCTGAGCTTTCTCAATATCCCTGACTCCAAAACCTTTTCTATTATCCCACAGTTGCAGTTTAGTGCTCAGGACACAACACATATTCTCATGGTCCATCAGGAGAAAATTAGAAGTGATTTCATTAGAGAGGTCAACTGGTGGAGCAGCCCAGTCTGGTCTGGCCCCACAGCAGTGCCCAGCCCAGGGGGCTGCAGAGCTCTGGGCACTCCCCCCACAGCCCCAGCCCCTCTGAAGGGCACAGCAGCTCCTGGGGCACAGAGAGGAGTCTCAGCATCCCCATCAGCTCAGGGGCTGCACACTCGGCATGGTAGGAGGAAATGGGGGTCAGGGGAACTGCAGGAGCCCTGGTGTCACCTGCAGGAGATGCCC
>NW_020922255.1:0-2560 GCF_003984885.1 Neopelma chrysocephalum
CCCTCCCAGTGCCCCCAGTACCTCGAACTCCTCGGCGATGTTGGGCCCCTCGAGGAAGAGCCGTGTCCCCAGACAGGCCACGGGCCCGAAGGTGTCGGTGAAGTTCCTGAACTCGTCGTAGACTTTGGGGTAGAGAGCGGCCGAGAGCAGCTCCTCGGGGCTGGGGGGGGCCCCGTGACGCTCCCCCAGCTCCCGACCCAGAGCCTCGAAATCCAGGGGGGGCAGCGACACCCCCGGGCGACCCTCGACCCGCGGCAGGTCCTTCAGCACCTGGGGGGGCAAAGGGAGTGAGCCCGACCAGTATGGACCAGTGCCCGACCAGTATGGACCAGTGACCTCCCAGTGCAGCCCAGTGCCCTCCTAGCGTTCTCCATCACCTCCCAGTGCCCTCCCAATGTCTTCCCAGTATGGCCCAGTGCCCTCCCAGTACAGCCCAGTGCCCCCCATCACCTCCCAGTGCCCTCCCAGTACGGACCAGTGCTCTCCAAGTATGGCCCAGTGCCCTCCATCACCTCCCAATGCCCTCCCAGTGCCCTCCCAGTGTGGCCCAGTATGGCCCAGTGTCTTCCCAGTGCCCTCCCAGTGCGGCCCAGTGCCCTCCATCACCTCTCAGTGCCCTCCTGGTCTCCTCCATCACCTCCCAGTCTCCTTCATCACCTCCCAGTGCCCTCCCAGTGCCTTCCCAGTATGTCCCAGTGCCCTCCATCCCTTCCCACTCCCCTCCACCCCCCTCCCACTCCCCTCCCAGTCCCTCCCAGTAGCCCCCAGCCCCTCGCCTTGGATCGGAAGGGCTCGGGGAAGCCCCCCGGGGGGACTCCGATGTGGCCCTGCAGGAACTCGACGACGGAGGAGGGGAAGGAGAGTTCGTCCGCCCGCTCCTCCACGTCCCGCCGGGACAGCCCGTTCTGCACCATGAACTGCGCCAGGTCCCCCACCACCTTCGACGTGGGCGTCACCTGGGGGGCAACGGGGGCACCACGGGGGTCAGGGGGCATCACAGGGGCACTGCTGTCACTGTGGGGGCACCACCGGGGCACCACAGGGGCACCACGGGGGTCAGGGGGCATCACAGGGGGGGCACCACTGTCACCGTGGGGGCACCGCGGGGGCATCACGGGGGTCAGGGGGCATCACGGGGGCACGGGGGGCACCGCTGTCACCGTGGGGGCACCACGGGGGTCAGGGGGCACAGGGGAGGCACTGCTGTCACCGCGGGGGCACCATGGGGGCACCACGGGGGTCATCTGCCCCCCCATGGGGGCATCATGGGGGCACCGCCATCACCACGGGGGCACCACGGGGGCACCACAGGGGTCAGGGGACACCAGGGGGCACCGCTGTCACCGTGGGGGCACCAGGGGGGCACCACGGGGGTCATCTGCCCCCCCATGGGGGCATTGCAGGGGCACCACCGTCACCATGGGGGTCATCTGCCCCCCACGGGGGCATCACGGGGGTCAGGGGGCGCGGGGGGGGCACCGCTGTCACTGCGGGGGCACCGCGGGGGCACCACGGGGCTCATCTGGCCCCCCCAGGGACCACCCCACGGAGACCATCCTGTGGGGACCCCCCACCCCATGGAGACCATCCTGTGGAGACCATCTCGTGGGGATCATCCATGGGGACCATCCCATGGAGACCCTCCACCCCATGGAGACCACCCAGCCCATGGACATCATCTACCCCATGGAGACCATCCCGTGGAGAGCCTCCCCACCCCACAGAGACCCCCTGCCCCTCAAAGACCCCCTCCCGCCCCACACCGACCACCCCCACCCCCCCTCTGCGCCCCCTCCCACCTTGATGAGGTCCCCCAGCAGCTTGTTGGCCTCGGTGTAGGCCTTCTTGACCTCCTTGAACTTGTGTCCCAGCCCCATGGCGTGGGCCTGGAAGTGCAGGTTGGTGTACTGGCCCCCCGGGATCTCGTTCTCGTAGACGTCGGCGTTGCCCGACTTCATGGTGGCCGTGCAGTCGAAGGCGGCGTAGAGCCCCCGAGCCCCCTCCCAGTACTCGCTGTACTCGAACACCCGCTCCAGGGGCAGCCCTGGGCACGGGGACAACGTGGGGACATGGGAGGGACATAGGGGGGACGTGGGAGGGTGTGGGGGGACACCGCGGGGAGGTGGGGTCAGGGGGCTGCTGCTGGTGGGTGTGGGGGGAGCTTAAGGGCCATGGTGGCACTTCCACGGCCATGGTGGCATTGTGAGAGCCACGGTGGCACTACAAGGGCTATGGTGGCACCTATGTGGCCATGGTGGCACCTACATGGTCATGGTGGCACTATGAGGGCCATGATGGCACCTACATGGCCATGGTGGCACTTCCATAGCCATGGTTGCATTATGAGAGCCATGGTGGCATTGTGAGAGCCACGGTGGCACCTTCATGGTCATGGTGGCACCCCCAACACCGTGGGTCCATCACCATGACCACGGTGGCATCACGAGGGTTGTGGTGGTCCCTCCAACCCTTGGTGTCCCCTCCCACCCTTGGTGTCCCATTCAACCCTTGGTGTCCCCTCCCACCCTTGGTGTCCCATTCAACCCTTGGTGTCCCCTCC
>NW_020922256.1:0-2852 GCF_003984885.1 Neopelma chrysocephalum
GGACAACCTGGCCCCCCACACTGCCAGGGCTGTCTCTGCTCCTCCTTGCAGGCTCCGTGGCCAGGAACAGTTTGTGTTCCTGGGTGCCACCATCTCAGCACTTGCAGCCGCTCAAATCAGCACCCGCAGCTCTGCAGCAAAGCCCCAGCTCACCTGGTACACAGGGGATGGACACAGCACCTTCTCAGGAATGGGCACCTTTGTTTCTTCCCCACCACGGGGGTCTCTTTCCTCCACAGCACCTCTGCCTTGCACTTATTCTCAGCCTCACCTCAGGGACAGCTCTGGGCTCACCTCCGCGTCCCTTCTCAGCCTCACCTCAGGGCCTGGGCTCAAGGACAGGAACCTGCACGGAGGGGACATGATGTGCAAGCTGAGGGCTGCCTGCTTGCACTGGCCTCTGGGCTTCCTTCTCCTTCTACAACCAGCCCAGAACTCAGCCTGCTTTTCTAACACCACACATTTACACACTAACCTTGCAGATATAGATGGACAGACATCTCTATCACCCTGGGGATAGAGCCTCAAGCGTGTGCTGCCATAGGAATGGCAATCAGAGAATCACAGAATCAGCCACGTTGGAAAAGACCTACCAAATCATCAAGTCCAACCCTTGATCCAACCCCGTCGTGCTTCCCAGACCATGGCACTGAGGCCACATCCACTCTCACCTTCAACACCTCCAGGGACACTGACTCCACCCCCTCCCTGCCCAGCCCATTCCAAGGCCTGATTACTCTCTCGGCAAAAAATTGCTTCCTAATATCCAACCTAAACCTCCCCTGGCACAGCTCAAGACCCAGCCCTCTTGTCCTACTGCTGCTTCCTGGCACAAGAGCCCCACCCCCACCTGGCTACACCCTCCTGGCAGGGACTGGCAGGAGTCAGGGAGGCTCCCCCTGAGCCTCCTCTTCTCCAGCCTCAACACCCCCAGCTCCCTCAGCCTCTCCTCACACCACTTGTGCTCCACTCCCTTCCCCAGCCTCGCTGCTCTTCTCTGCACCTGCTCCAGCCCCTCCAGGGCCTTCCTCAACTCAGGGGCCCAGAGCTGGACACAGCACTCCAGGGGTGGCCTCACCAGCGCTCAGTCCAGCCCAACAATCACTTCGCTGCTCCTGTTGACACACTCTTCCTCAGCCAGGCCACCAGCCATTGGCCCTCTTGGCCATACTCTGCCTCCTCTTCAGCTTCCTGTCCATCCACACTCCCAGCTCCCTTTCTGCCTGGCTGCTCTCCAGCCACTCTGGCCCCAGCCCGGGGGGCTGACGGGGCTTCTTGTGGCCAAAGGGCAGGACCCGGCCCTTGGCCTGCTTGAACCTCAGCCCCTTGCAATCAGCCCATGGATCCAGCTTGGCCAGGTCCCTCTGCAGAGCCCTCCTGCCTTCCAGCACATCAACACACCCCCAGCTTGGTGTCAGCTGCACATTTGCTGATGAAATGCCTGGTTCTGCAGCAGCTGCAGATGCTCAAGGGGCAGCAGGACCAAGTCAGGGGCCTGGGGGGCCTGGGGTGCAGGAGGGTCCTGGGGGAGCTGGGGAGGGGCTTTGGGGATTGGGGAGACAGACCAGGACAGACCAGGACCTCCTCACTGCTCCCCAGATCTCTCCTGGAGCTGGGACACCTTGTCCTGGGACACCTGAGCCCCCCCCAGTGCCCTCCCAGTACAGCCCAGTGCCCCCAGTACAGCCCACTGTGTTCCTGTCCCAGGGTGCCGGGTCATCCCTCTTTGGGGGGAGTTGGAAGGGATGGGGGGGGGTCTGGGGGAGATTTGGGGGGGGTTGGATGGGGATTTGGGGACTTTTGGAATGCTTTGGGGCATTTAGGAGAGTTAAAAGGGGTTTTGGGGGGTCAGAGGGATCTGGGGGGGAAGGGGATTAAAGGGAAAATGGGGGCTGGGGACATTTTGGGGGGGGTTAATGATGTCTGAGGGGAAAGAGGAGGGGCAGCACCATGAGCAGGTGAGATCTGCGACCCCCCTGGTGTACCCAAGACCCTCTTGCTGACCCTCAAAACCGTCTGGGACTCCCTAAATGCCCCTAGAAACCCCTAATACTCCTTCAAGGACCCCTCCCCCAAAGCCCCCCATGACCTCCCAATTCCCTCGGAGACTCCAAAACTCCCTCAGGGATTCCCAAACCCATTCAGGGACCTTCAACCTCCTCCCTAAGTCCCCTCACGACACCAAACCCTCTCAGAGACCCCCCCAAAACCTCCTCAGGGACCCCTAAAAGCCTCTAAGGGACCCCAAAGCCACAGAACAGCGTAAGAGCTTTCTGTAAAGGAAGGGAGCAAAGAATCTGAGAAGGAGGAGTCCAAGGAAAAACTGAAGCAAAGCAATCAAATCATCCTGGCCCTTGCAGTTTTTCCTTCACCTTTTC
This sequence comes from Neopelma chrysocephalum, assembly GCF_003984885.1. NCBI lineage: Eukaryota > Metazoa > Chordata > Aves > Passeriformes > Pipridae > Neopelma > Neopelma chrysocephalum. The sequence goes on from NW_020922256.1 coordinate 2,379, forward strand.
CTCACTTTTCCTTTTTTAGGGTTCTTTCTTTGGTTGGGTGGTTTTGAATTTTTTTTTTTCCGAGGGACTCTCAGAAACCGATCCAACATCCGGGTTCCTGGGAGGCCCCCGGGCCCCGCGGCCCCCGAGAGGGCTACACGGCCCTGCGCCTGACCCTGGGGAATCCCCGAACCCCCCCGCTAAACCCTCCCGAGCCCTCCAGCCTTTCCCCCCACAGCCGCGCTCCCCGCAGCCCCCGAGGGGATCCCCAGAGCCCCGCTCTCGCCGCCCCCCCGCCAGGTCTCACAGACAAAGGGAGGCCCCGCCGCCATCACGGATTCTCAGCAGCCAACAGGGCGCTCTGCGCGCGCGCCGCCTTTACTGACCCGCCCCGCAGCCAATCAGCGCGCGGCTACTTTAACTCCCACAATGCACCGCGCACGGCGGAGGGCGGGCGGGGGCCGTGTCCGCGCGCTGATTGGCTGCGGGGCGGGT
>NW_020922257.1:0-2780 GCF_003984885.1 Neopelma chrysocephalum
CACCAGGGAAAATGCTGAGGGAACCTTTCAGCTGCACTCAAATCCAAGTGGAGGGGTTGGCCTCCAGGAAGAAATCCCTTCTATTTCTCCAAAATCACCAGGACAACCTTTGCTGTGTCCTGGGCATTTCTCTGGACCTGTGGGCTATGGAAAAGGTTTTGGTGTCAGGGGTATTTAAAAGGCTGGGCAGTGTAACTAGGAGACCTCTCCCAAACCCTTGGAAAGGCCAGAGCCATCCCAGAGCTTCCTGGGGCCTTGGCAAAGGTAGACATGGAAGCAGTCTGCAAACAGGGCAGCAAGGAGGGTTGGCAGAGTTCCAGACTGCTCAGGCTCAGCAGGGAATGGGATATGGCAAGTCCTCCTGCAGCCATTCCCAGGCATTGGAAGGACAAGGCAGGGATTGCAGAACCCCTGTGGGAGAAAATAGAAGAGGATGTTGTGTGCCCAGACTTTATCAAGGCCCTTGACATGGTCTGCTGTGGTCTCCTTATGGCCAGATTAGTGAGAGCTGGACTGAAGAAGTGGAAGATGTGGTGGGTGGGAAGTTGGCTGAATGAAGTGTCAAATAAAATCCACAGTACAAAGTCCTCTTGGCAGCAACTTCCTGATGAAATCCCTCAGTGACCAGCCCTTGAACACCACTGTAGTACATCTTTATTGTCTCTCTGTACATTGGGACAAAACACATTTTCAAGTCCTTTGTGGATGATGCCAAATTTCAGGGAGCTCTTGAGCAACTGTCCTGGTTAAAAGATATATATTGGGGCAGGAACTCCAATAAAATGAGTTCACTCCCCTTTTATTCTCCACCAGTGCAAGGAGACAAAACATAAGGAAGTATAGGTGAAAAAAATAAGAGTTTATTGATGAGAAATATAGTAGCAAAAACAACAATACCAACAGAACAGCTCAAAGCAACAGCAGAGAGAGTAATTGCCTCCTCTCTCCCCCCCCCGCCCCAACTCTCTTTTTTAAACAGATAAAAACAGGGATCAACACATGCCTCCCTTTCTCCTTTTTCCCCCTGAATGAACAAAGAACAAAAAACAAAATCACATGAAAGAGGGGCCAAAGCAAAATCTGGGAAACTCTCTGGTCTGAGATCAGTTGTGCTGCCCAAGAACACGCTGACTCCACAGGTGTCCAAGCGGGGCAGAGCCGGCGACTCCGGTCCGTGCGGCAGCAGGGGGGAGGCAGCGGCTCTGCTTGATTCCATGGAGTTCTGGGGAGGCACAGTGGGTTCCATGAGGCTCTTCAGTGTCACTATGGCCCCTTGATTCCATGAGATTCACAGTGTCCCTGCATTCCTTTAGTTCCTTGAGGCCCTGCAGTGTCACAATGACCCTTGATTCCATGAGGTTCTGCAGCATCACAATAGCCCCTTGATTCAAAGAGGTTCTACAATGTGACAATGGTCCCTTCATTCCACAAGGTTATGTCATGTCACAGGGTCCCCTTGGTTCCATGAGGCCCCTCGGTGTCACCAAGACCCCTTGATTTAATGAACTTGCACTGTGTCCAAATGGCCCCTTTGGTACCACAAGGTTTCACAGTGTCCGGGTGTTCCTTTGTTTGCACGAGGTTCTGCAGTGTCCCAGGGTCCCTTTGGTTCTATAATACCTGGTCACAATGGCCTCTTGATTCCATGGGATTCCTCAGTGTCACAATGGCCCCTTTGTCCCACAAGATTCCACAGAGTCCCGGTGCTCCTTTGCATCCATAAGGCCCTGTAGTGTCACAATGGCACCTTGATTCCATGAGATTCCAATTTGCCCATGGGTACATTTGGCTCCAGAGGGCCCTGTAGTGCAAACTGGCCCCTGAATTCCATGAGTTTCCACACTGTCCTTGGGTCCATAGGGCCTTCAGTCACAATACCTCCTTGATTTGCAGTGTGTTCCTTGGTTTCCATGAGAGCCTCCAGTGTCAAAATGGCCTCTTGATTCCAGGAGGTGGCACAGTGTCATCCAAAAGCTGATCCCACACAGATGAAAGTTTGGGGGAGATTAGGAGGAACTGGGACAAAAAGGTTTGGGTATTTTGGGAAGGAAAAAGGGTTTTGGCCAAAAGAGAGGAAAGATTTTTGATGAGGTAAAAACAGTTTCAGGTAATGCTGAGGGTGCTGAAACACTGACTGTGAAAACATTCCTGATAGACCTTTATCCTCTTTGTAACCTCAAACCCCAACACTACCTAAAAACGCTGCCCCTCCCATTTAAAGTAATCCATTGCTCTAATCACAACCTCAACCTGACCTCAAAGGCAAAGCCCAAACCAAGAACATCAAACTCTTATTTGTACTCCAGTGCCCACCCCAATCCCAAACCAGCACTGTTAGTATGAAAAGCCAAGCATTAATCCTGACATATCCCAAAACCCTAATCATGAACCAGACACTGCCAGCAGAACAACAAACCTCCCTAAGCTTTTGCCTAATCCCCACCCTGAGCTCTAAACCCCAAGCCCTGACCATTAACCTCCCACACACACCCCTTGGGAGCAGGGCAAGGACCTGCAGGGCCCAGAGCAGGCCCAGGGGGTGGCAGAGGAATGGGAGGTGACCTGGATCTGCTCAGCTCTGCAGTGACCCCCAGGAGAAGGGCCTGGGCTCTGGGAGGGATGTCCTGTGGCACAGGGGCTCAGGATCCAAGTTAAGAAGACCAAGTGCACATGGCAACAGCCAGAGCTGGTGCAGAGACATCAGGGAGGGTCTAGAAATGCTGCTGGGAGGGAGGTGGGAAAGCAGGAGGGGTGTGTGCAGCCTGCAAGGCCAGAGCAGC
>NW_020922258.1:0-1130 GCF_003984885.1 Neopelma chrysocephalum
AGAGACCTGAACACATCCTGTGGGCACTGTGTGACCACCCCTGGCATTAACACCCTGCAGGAATGAAGACACTGACTGTAAATACACTTGTCTACCTGTAAACCTCAACTTTCTTTGCTACTATACAGCAATAACATTTTCTATTCCTATTGCAGCTCCAGACTTAATAAATAGAATTGCATATATTGTGCTTTAGAAATTAAAATGCATTCCAAAGTCAGGCAATGCTAAACAATGAAAGTCTTGAACCCTCCCCCCCAAACCAGCTCCACTTTCTGCTTTCAGAACCAGCCCACTTCCTCACTCTCTTCACAAAGGGAGAAACTCTCTCTTTCCACCTCTGAAACAAAAATTCCCTTCCCAAAAGTGATCAGAAAGAGTCTGCTTAGGCACTACTGCAAATGGGAGTTGTCCAACAACCATTCCTTTAACTCAGGAAGGGGAGGAGGTGAAGAAAGTCACAACAAATGTTTGGATTCCTTCCTCTTTGATGTGTTCTCTTCCCTATCTGACGCTCTGGGACGTGTGCAGGGGGGTCAACATCTCTTCAAAGATGGCTCCTTTCACATCAGAGCCCCTCAAATTGGCTTCCTGGAGGTCACAACCTGAAAGGTCACAATTCAGAAGGGGAAAAGAAAAAGAAGTGTCAATGGAATGCACCCAGAACTCTGTTCAAAGCTTTACTTGAAGTCCATTTACCTGAACTCCATTGTACTCTGAAGCTGGAGAGGTCAGCCAAAAGCCAGCAATCCCCCAAATTACCAGCTGACTATAGGAGAGAAAGGAATAGGATGGAAAATGAATCCCAACTCACTTCCAAATCAGTTCCAGCCAATGTTGCTCCCCCGAGGTTACAGTTCTTTAGTTTGGTGTTTCTCAGCGTTGCAACTCGGAGGTTAATTCCTGTCATCTGACTGCCCTCCATGGCCACTCCTTTCAGGTTGACACCTGGAACACACACAGGAAGGAGTTCTGGGAGGAAAACCAGTCAGAAACACAGCAGCTCCACACTGGTGCTGCCTCAGAGCTGTGTGAATTGGAGGAGGACAAGGGGATTTTGGGCTGAGATGGTCACAGACTCAGTGCAGCCCTTGTGGGCCCTTCTCAGGATTCTACAAACCACAGCTGGA
>NW_020922259.1:0-651 GCF_003984885.1 Neopelma chrysocephalum
ACCTGGGTGAACACAGTGGGAGAAACATCCATGGGGTCACAAACTGACCTTGGAAATTCATTGGGAAGAGTTGATTTGTTGAATTTAAAAGAAAGAAATTCAACAAAGACATCTAAAGCCCCAGCATTTTACTGGGATTTGGGGGCATTTGGGGATTCAGGGGAATATTTGGGAGGATTTGGGGGAGATTACCGCAAAAATGGGGGTTCCCAGACCAGGCAAACGGGGCCACATTCTCGTAGTTGTGCCAGCAGTTAACGTCCCCTGATCCTGTCTGTTCTCCAGGAGCTCCCTTTGGCTGTTCCAGTGTCTGGCCTGGGTCTCCCCACATGGGGTGTCCCCCCCAGGTGCCCAAATCTCTGCTGAAGAGCCTGAGCTGCTCCCAGTTGGAGATGGACCCGGGCAGGAACCTCTCCCGGTCGGGGCCGTTCACTCGGCTTTTCCCAGGACCTGGAACAGCCCAGTGTGTGCAGGGACACAGGTCAGGGGGTGCCCCCCAGCAGCCCTCAGCCCCCACAGTAGGTTGGGAGCTCAGGGAGCCACCCCGGACCCCCCTTTGCCACCCCCCTCTGCCCCACAGCTGCTGCAGCACCAGCTGCTGGGTGGGGGAGTCCCCCCATCAGCCCCCCAGGGATGGACAGGGGGGTTGGG
>NW_020922260.1:0-2913 GCF_003984885.1 Neopelma chrysocephalum
GCTGGCCCAGCCAAGGGAGCAGCAAAGGCAGGGCCAGGAGCAGAGGCAGCAGCAGGGGAGCCCTGGGGGGGCCGGGAAGCTCTTGTGTGGGGCAGGAAAGAGGCGCTGGGCACGAGGCCGGGGCTGTGCTGAGCAGGCCCAGCCCTCACATCCCCCCAGCCAACGCCGGCTGCCCGGGGGGCGCGGGAGGGACCCCCAGCCCGTGTGCCCCACACTCAGCTGGCAGGGAGAGAGCCAAGGGACAGGGACAGGGGTGAGGGACAGGCAGGGCCATTGCAGGGCCACGGTGAGGGCACAGCCTGTGGCAGCAGAGCTGCCCAGGGCCGGGGGCAGCCGGGGCTGTTGGGACCAGCCAGTGCTGGGGCCGAGCAGAGCACGAGGCCTCTTGCAGAGCCCTGGAGCAGCCTCCCACTTGCCAGCCCTGCCCTGGTGGGGTGACACTGTCCCCTCCCTGCAGGACACTCCCCCAGAAACCTTTGGGGGGCCTTTTGTGTCTATTCCTGGTTGCTGATTGATGCTGGGGACCTGAGGGCCCCTCTGCAATCCCATCCGTGGGGCACAATCTCCTCTGCAGAGCTTGACTCCCTGCAGACTTTGCAGGGAAATCTGTGCTGGCAGCCCGAGTATGTCACGACCCCCCACGCTCCCCCCAGGATATTTGGGACGAGTTCCCCCTTCCCGGGCACCCACGGGATGGGGGGGGTTGTTCTGCTGCTGTTGCTGTTGCTGCTCCGCCCCTGTCCCTGCCCTTCCTGCTGCTGTCGGGTGAGCGGAGCGGCCACGATGGGAAAGGGGCGAGAGAAGGGAAAGGAGGGGGTGGGACACCCAAAGGGAGAACGAGGGGCGGTGGGTCACCCCCAAAGGGAGCTGGGGGGGTCGGGGTTTGGGGGGCCGATGGGAAAGGGGTGGGAGAGGGGGGCCAAGGGGAGGGGGGAGAGCGGGAGTGGGGTTGCCCTGGGGGTGCCTCGGTGTCCCCGTGCCTTGATCCCTGGAGAGTGGGGGAGGCTGGAGAGAGGGGGGAGCTGCGAGAGCCCCGAGAGCTGGAGAGGGGGGCACGGAGAAGGGGAAGCCTGGACAGTGGGGACCCCTGAGATCCCCGAGACAACAGAGTGGAGAACCTGGAGAGGGGGAATGTCTGGGAATGTGGCACCCCGAAGGCGAGAGTCAGAGGAGAAGGGACCCTTGAGACCCCCAACACTCCCAGCATCCCTAAGTGGGACCCCAGCATGCCAGACAGGGGAGACTCTCTGGACCCCAGAGGGGAGAGACCAGGGAGGGGGAACTCCTGGAGAGATTTTTTGGGCTATTTTTTGCGATATTTTGGAGTATTTTTTAGCTGAATCTCAACTTTTTGCAGTTTGGTGGGGCAGGAGTCTTCTGCTATTTCTGAGGGGGTTTTTGCCTGAATCTCGATAGTTTGGGTTTTTCTGGGCTGAATCTTGCTGTCTTGGAGGTTTTTATGGTCACAGGATGCCCGGTGAGTTCTAGAGCTGGACTTGGGCAGGAGGAACCCCCAAGCCAACGCGCTCAGCCCTTGTTTTTCCCCCATCAGGATTTGTCCTTCCCAAAACTTGGGCGGATGGAGGAGGAGGCTGCGAGGAAGAGGAAGATGCCGCGGGCCCCCCAGGCAGGTGAGGAGGAAGTCAGTGGCCCTTTGGGCGGGTGTTGTGCTGGCTCTGGCAGCCCAGCATGGCCCCGGCTGCAGGACAACCCCGCTGCCGCCGCCGTCCTGCCGGGGCCGGAGTTGGGGGGATGTCCTTGGCCTTCCCTGTGGGCCGGAGGCAAATCCCCTCCCTGTCCTTCTTGCTTCCTGCCCCAGGCCCCGAGCTGAGGACGGAGAGCCCGGAGGACAAATCCCCCCGGCAGAGCCTGGTGGGAGAGGCCGTTTTGAAGGGCTCCACGGCGCAGGAAGGCAGCGGGGAGGAAAAGGCCCAGAGATCCCCCCGCAGGAGGGGCTCCAAAGCCAGCCCAGGGTGCTCTGAGGAGGAAAGAGCCAGCCTGGGCCGGGAAGGCGGCCGGAGCTTGAGGGGGAGCTCTGAGCTGGTGGCCCCTGGGCAACCTCCCAGCAGGGAAAAGCCCTTCAGGTGTTTGGAATGTGGGAAGAGCTTCAGGCAGAGCTACCACCTGCTCCGACACCAGCAGATCCACACTGGGGAACGGCCCTACACATGTGGGGAATGTGGGAAAAGCTTCAGTAACAGCTCCAACCTCTGCACCCACCAGCACATCCACACTGGGGAACGGCCCTACAAGTGTGAGGAGTGTGGGAAGAGCTTCAGGCAGAGCTCCCACCTGATCCAACACCAGTTCATCCACACTGGGGCACAGCCCTACACGTGTCAGGAGTGTGGGAAGAGCTTCGGTGTCAGATCCAACCTCCGCACCCACCGGCTCATCCACACTGGGTAACGGCCCTACAAGTGTAGGGAGTGTGGGAAGAGCTTCAGGTACAACTGCAACCTGATCCGACACCAGCACATCCACACCAAGGAACAGCGCTACATGTGTGGGGAATGTGGGAAGAGCTTCAGGGACAGCTCCACCCTCAGCACCCACCAGCGCATCCACACTGGGGAGAAGCCCTATGAGTGTGGGGAATGTGGGAAGAGGTTTCAGACCAGCTCAACTCTCCTCCTGCACCAGCGGACGCACACGGATGAGAGGCCCTTCCGCTGCACCGACTGCGGGAAGGGCTTCAAGCAGAACTCCAACCTCGTCACCCACCGGCGCATCCACACCGGGGAGAGGCCCTACAAGTGTGGGGAGTGTGGGAAGAGCTTCACCCAGAGCTCTGCCTTGACCAGACACCAACGGACCCACCGGTAAGGGAAGCTCCTGCCAGTGCCCCGACTGCGGGAAGAGCTTCGGCCGCTGCTCCAACTCCATCAGCCATTGGAGGACTCCCACTGGATG
>NW_020922261.1:0-2350 GCF_003984885.1 Neopelma chrysocephalum
AAAAGATTGCAGAAAATAGACCACCCTGCTAATAAAGATTTAGAGGTTGTCATGGTTTTAGCAAGGCCCAAAATCCAATTCTGATTCCTAGCCCCCCACACACATCTCAACCCCATGTGAGATGGGTTTTCCAGACAAAAACACGAGACTCAATATGGGGGAAGGAATATATTACAAAGACTATACACGTGAATAAATACTATAATACATTACAAACAATCTTAACTCTATATCTATCTCTACCATGACAATAATATTTACAATGGGCCAAATCTCTTCTCCCTCCAAATAAAAGTCCAGGAGAGAAGAAGAAGAAAAGACCCCTTCCAGTCTGTGAGCAGCAGGTCTTCCTCTCTAGGCAGCAGGCTCTCTTCTTCTCTTCCACCAGAAACAGTTGCTGGCTCTCTGCCAGCACACACGAGGGAGGATTCCAAGTCTCTCTCGGCCCCCGTCTCCAAACAAGGGGTCTTTCCATGGGCTGCGTAACCCCAGACACGGCCGCTACACCATGGTCATATCACGAAGCACCGGGGTCTCCGTGACGGTCTGGTATCCTCAGGGGAAATCAAGCCCCTGTGCAGAGCTCCCATGCTCTGCCTCAAAGATGGCTGCCAGCTTCTCTGAAGCTGGAGCAGGGGGGGCCAAGGTCACCCCCCACACACACACATTCCTTCGGCCGTCCTGGCTTATCTCTCAGGAGGCCATGAGCTTCCTAGCTCCTCTCAGCAGTGCATATTGCACTTTAGGACTCCTCTCAGTCCACCACCCCCTCCTCTTTCTCGGAGGGGTCTCTAGTGAGTTTGGGGGTTTTGGTTTGTCCAGTTCTTACCCTCCAAAACTCTGTTCCTGCTGCTGGCTCGGTTCTACTCCTGCTGCTGCTTCTTCCTTCTCTTCAGACATCTCTGTGTCTTCCATGCAGCATACCGGCTTCTGCTGCTCCTTTTGGTCCTTATCAGTTGGCTCTTTGCCACTGCTCTTCGGACGCTGCTGTGTCTACTGCTGCTCCGTCTGCTCCCAGCGTCTCCCAAGGCTGCCTACCGGGAGAAATTCTCCCAGCTCTTAGCCACAGGCACTCAGCCCAGTTCTGAGTCCCTGCAGCCCCCCAACCGGGGGCTGGGGGGGGCAGAGGCCCCCAAGGGGCCAGAGCCCCTTCTCCTCGTGGCCTCTACAACATGGCCACCTCTTCTTCCCACAACAAGTATCACTGCTTCTCTTCCGGTCTCCAGAGATATGTTTATATTTTGCAGGAGCACTGATTGGATCAAGCCCCAAGGGTCACCACCCCCTCAGGGGTTACCACTTTCAGCTTCAGGGGGAAAACCTGGCTCAAACCACTACAAGGTATTAATGAATGAAGCCTGGAAAGTGTATAACAACAGGGAAAAGAGGGAAGATAAAAGACTTACAAGGGCAATGATTGCAGTTCTAACACGGAACCCGGTAACAGCAGGACAGTATTACAGAGGGCCTGGCTGTGGACAGGCAACACGGGGAAGGGGAGGTTTACCCTTCAAGCAAACAGAGATAGGTCAAAATCAGTGTGCTTATTGTAAGCAGGAGGGACACTGGAAGAGGGAGTGTCCTACTCGGGCAAACAGGAATTCGGGGGGGGCTGTCATAGCCCACCAAGATAGTGATTGACGGGGACCGACTGGTTTTTCCCTGGCAGACCCGCTGGTTACAATTCGGCTAGGGGAAGAAGAAGAAAAACTGGATTTTTTGACCGACACTGGAGCAACATTTTCTGTTTTAAATCAGGAATTGATACCTAAAACTGATCATTATGTACAGGTTGTTGGTGCCACTGACCAATCAGAAAAAGCTTTCTTTTTAAAACCCCTAAAGTTTAAAATTGGGAAACAAGTGGAATTGCATCAGTTTTTGTATTTGCCAAGTTCACCCAAACCTTTATTGGGCAGAGATCTATTAGAAAACCTGGGAACTGTAATAGATTTTAAACAAGGTAAAGTTGAATTCAAAGTAAAGGAGGAACAATTATTGGCAGCTCTGAGTTTGGCTGTGAGCTGCATAGAACCAAAACCAAACAATCTGAATAATGACCAGATTACAAATCAGGTATATCCCCTGGTGTGGGCCACTGACATACCAGGTAAGTCAAAATGGGCAACCCCTATTCAAATAGAATTACAACCAGGAGCTAAGCCAGTGGCTAAGAAACAATATCCACTGAGGCTAGAAGATAAAAAAGGGATTGAATCAATAATTGAAAACTTTTTGAAATTAGGGCTATTGATAGAGTGTGAATCAGACTTTAACACTCCAATCCTTCCAGTGAAGAAACTAAATGGGACCTACAGGTTAGTACAAGATTTAAGAGCAGTAAATAAAA
>NW_020922262.1:0-2274 GCF_003984885.1 Neopelma chrysocephalum
GTCCGGCGCTGGGCATGGAGCGTGTGCGGGGAGCTGGGGCCGTGCTGGCGGTGCTGGTGGTGCTGGGAGCCCCCCCGGCTGCGGGCGAGGAGCTGTCGGGTGAGCGGGGGGGGCGGGCAGGGGGGTGGGGTGGGCAAGGGGGGGCAAGAGGGGAGAAATGAGGAGGTGGGAGCCCCAAAAAAGTGAGTGCGAGGGGGGTTGGAAGGCCTGGAGTGACTGGGAGGGGGGTGGGAGCCCCAAAGTGAGGGTGGGGGGGTCTGGGGATTGTGGGGCCGGTGGGAAAGGGGTGGGAGAGGGGGGCAAGGGGGTGTGGGAGAGCAGGCAGAGGGGTGCCATGGGGGTCCCTGGGTGTCCCTTGAGCCCCGGAGCGGTTCCCTGGGGCTCTGGGGGGGTGGGATCGGCATTGGGGGTGTCCCCAACCCCCCTGTCCATCCCCGGGGGGCTGATGGGGGGGTTCCCCTCCAGCCAAGAGCCGGTGCTGGGGCGTCCGTGGGGCAGAGGGGTGTGGGAAAGGAGGGTCCGGGGTGGCCCCTTGAGCTCCCACCCTGCTGTGGGGGGCTGGGGGATGATTGGGGGAGACGGGGCACCCCCTGACCCGTGTTCTGCACACACAGGGGTGTTCCAGGAGTTTAGAAGGGAGGAGTGTTACTTCATCAACGGCACCGAGCGGGTGAGGTTCGTGGAGAGGTACATCTACAACCGGGAGCAGTTCATGCACTTCGACAGCGATGTGGGGGTGTTTGTGGGGGACACCCCGCGTGGGGAGATCCAGGCGCAGTACTGGAACAGCGACCCGGAAATCCTGGAGCACAAACGGTCTGCGGTGGACAGGTACTGCCGGCACAACTACAAGGTGTTCACCCCGTTCAGCGTGGAGAGGAGAGGTGAGCGTGGGGCAGAGCGGGTCCCCTCGGCCCCTGCCCCGGGAATGACCCTGGAGCCCCTCAAACCCTCCCTGGGAATCACCCCAGACCCCTCAGCCCTCCCTGTACCCGTCTCCGTGGCATTTTACCCCCTCCCGGTTCAGCCCAGTCCATCCCAGTCTCTCCCAGTGCCCCCCCGCGTCTCCACGCGTCGATGCCCCCGACCTCCCGCCCCTCAGCCAATCCCAGCGCGTGTCTCTGATGACGCTCCAGTTGCCAGGCAGACCCAAAGCAAACACTTCCCTCACCACCACTCAGCCTCCCAGGCCCGAGCGCTTCCTTCCCAGGCCACACCAGTCATTCCTAGTCCTTCGCAGTCATTCCCAGACCCTCTCAGTCCATTCCCAGTCGTTCTCACTTCACTCCCACATCTCCCAACTCTCTCCCCAGTGCCCCCCCAGCCCAGACCCTTCTCCCCCACTCTATTCCCACTCCCTCCCACTGCCATCCCAGTCCCTCCCAGTGACATCCAAGCCCTCCCAACGTCCTCCAAGCCCTCTGCCCTCCCTCCCAGTGCCCCCCAGCTGAGCCCAGTGTCTCCCCCGTCCCTCCCAGTGCCCCCCAGCGTGTCCATCTCGCTGGTGCCGTCGAGCTCCCAGCCCGGCCCCGGCCGCCTGCTCTGCTCCGTGATGGATTTCTACCCTGCGCCGGTGCAGGTGAGGTGGTTCCAGGATGGGCAGGAGCTGCCGGAGCACGTGGTGGCCACCGACGTGGTCCCCAACGGGGACTGGACCTCCCAGGTGCTGGTGAGGCTGGAAATCCCCCCCCGGCGCGGGGTCACCTACAGCTGCCAGGTGGAGCACGTCAGCCTGGAGCACCCCCTCAGCCGGCACTGGGGTACGGCCCGGCCCCCCCCAGCCCCGGGGGCACACTGCCAGGGGGGCCGGGGGGGAAAGGGGGACACTGGGGGCCACTGGGTGGGAGTTTGGGGGGTGCTGGGGGTGATGGGAGGGGACTGGGAGGGTCCTCAAGGGTCTGGGAGGGGCTGGGTGGGATCCCTGCAGGGCTTGGGAAGGGACTGGCAGGAGGTTTGAGGGACCGCTGGGGTGGGCTGGGAGAGACTGGGCTGGGGTTTGTGGGGTGTCTGGGAGGTTTTGGGGGTGCTGACCCCCCCCGGCTCCCCCCAGAGATGCCACCGGACACCGTCCGCAGCAAGATCCTGGTGGGGGTCGGGGGCTTCGTCTTGGGCTTGGTCTTCCTGGCGCTGGGGCTCGGCTTCTACCTGCGGGAGAAGGTAAAGGGGAGTCCCCGGGGGTCGTGTCCCCCCCCTTGCTCTCCCACAGCCTCTGGGCCCCCCCTGCCCCCCCAGCCCTTTTGCTCTCACCCCCTTTTCTCTCCCCACAGAGCTCCT
>NW_020922263.1:0-5338 GCF_003984885.1 Neopelma chrysocephalum
CCTTGTTGTCAGGGAAACACTCCCACAAACCCCTTTGTGTTTCTTTAAGAGCTGGTTTTAGGCAACAACGGTGCCTCATGGCCCCTCATGGCCCCTCACAGCCCGTCATGGCCGCTCACAGCCTCTCACAGCCCCTCACAGGCCCTCATGGCCCCTCACAGCCCCTCACGGCCCCTCATGGCCTCTCATGGCCCTTCACAGGCCCTCATGGCCCCTCACAGCCTCTGATGGCCCCTCACAGCCTCTCATGGCCCCTCACAAACCCTCATGGCCCCTCAGAGCCCCTCATGGCCCCTCACAGCCTCTCATGGCCCCTCACAGGCCCTCATGGCCCCTCACAGCCCCTCACAGCCCCTCACAGACTCTCATGGCCCCTTATAGTCCCTTGTGTCCCCTCACAGCCCCTCACGGCCCCTCACAGCCCCTCACGGCCCCTCACAGCCCCTCACAGCCCCTTATGGCCCCTCACAGCCCCTCATGGCCCCTTATAGCCCCTCACAGCACCAGGTGCGGGGATTCTCCCAAAGGAGAAGGGATCAGACCCTGCTTGTCCTCCTTTTAGTTGGGTTGTTTTATATCAATGAGTAAAGAAAGGTTGAAATTAAACATTTTGCACCATTTCCCTCTGCTTTAATTTGGGGGGCCGAAGCTCTCTGCTGATGGTGGCCTGAATGTGACCATCAGTGCAGCCCCTCAGCCCCCTTTGTTTCCCCCCTGTCATTCCTGGTTCCAAAGCCCCCCGGCTCTGGAGGAGGCAGAGCTGCAGCACCGTGGGCTCTGTCCCCGGCCCAGCCGGGGCTCTCGGGCAGGAGCAGCAGCAGCGCAGCCCCTTCCCACCTGCTCTTGCCTTGGCTTTGCCTGGGAAGCCAGAAGCCTCTGGAAATCAGCACAGCCACTGAAACGGGAGCCAGCCCTAAAAGAGTTAACTGAGATATCTTGGCCTGCTAAGAAACCCCAATACCTGTGTTGCTAGAAGAACATTTTAGGAGCACTGGTTAATATCATGTTCTGTTCTGCTCACTGGACCAAAGGCCTTATTATAGAAAGGAGTAGTACACACATGGTAATAAATTAGGTAAACAAGACATTTGAATAAGATATAGAAGGCCCAAAGCCAGGGTTTTGCAAACTTGAAGAATTCAGGTCACCTGACAAAGAAAATTGAAGAAGTCAAATCAAGGAAGATATCCGTGGCGACCACCAGAGGGATGAAGGCTTGAGGAGAAGACCCCCAGAGTAGAAGACTGTGCATGTCTGGAAAGACTCCACCCAGAGACTAGCCTACTTATTAATATGTATGTTAAATGATTTAGCCATGTATCTAAAGTGTATAAAATGGCTTCTTTTTGCACATTCAGGTAGAGCAACCTTGTCCAGCGTGAGTTGGTTTGCTTGCAACGTTGAATAAACAAATGCTTTGCAGCTTAAAGATACAAAAGTCTCTGAGCAGTTAATCATATCAAGGTTTTTCAGCAGCAAAGAGGGTTGGGAGAGTTCCAGACTGCTCAGGCTGGGAAGGGGATAGGGCAAGTCCTCCTGCAGTCATTCCCAGGCATTGGAAGGACAAGGCAGGGATTGCAGAACCACTGTGAGAGGGAAAAGAAGGGGATGTTGTGTGCCCAGACTTTATCAAGGCCCTTGACATGGTGTCCTGTGGTCTCCTTATGGCCAGAGTGGTGAGAGCTGGACTGAAGAAGTGGAAGATGTGGTGGGTGGGAAGTTGGCTGAATGGAGAGTGTCAAATAAAATCCATGGTACAAAATCCTTTTGACAGCAACTTCCTGGTGAAATCCCTCAATGACCCCACTCTAGAACATCTTTATTATCTCTCTGTACGATGGGATAAAATGTGTTTTCAAGTCCTTTGTAGATGATGTCAAATTTCAGGGAGCCCTTGAGCAACGTGTCCTGGTTTAAAGACACATACTGGGGCGGGAACTCCAATCAAATGAACTCACTCTTCTTTTATTCCCCATCAGTACAAGGAGACAAAATACAAGGAAGTGTAAGTGAAAAAATAAGAGTTTCCTGACAAGAAATATAGCAGCAAAAACAGCAATACCAACAATTGCCTCCTCTCTCCCCCCCTGACCCAACTCCCTTTTCTAAACAGATAAAAACAGGGATCAACATGTGCCTCCCTTCCCCCTTTTCTCCCTAAATGAACAAAGAACAAAAATTAAACTAGCAGAAAGAGGGGGCAAAGCAAAATCTGGGAAACTCTCTGGTCTGAGATCAGTTGTGCTGCCCAAGAACACGCTGACTCCAGAGGTGTCCAAGCGGGGCAGAGCCGGTGACTCCGGTCCGTGCGGCGGCAGGGGAGAGGCAGTGGCTCTGCTTGATTCCATGGAGTTCTGGGGAGGCACAGTGGCCCCTTGGTTCCAGGAGGTTCTGAGATGTCTCAGGGTTCCTTTTGTTCCAAAAAGACCCCACATATCACAATGGCCCCTTGGTTCCATGAGATTCCACAGTGTCCCTGCATTCCTTTGGTTCCATGAGGCCCTGCAGTTTCATGGTGCCACTTGATTCCATGACTTTACAAAGAATTGATTTAAGGCCAACTGCACACGGGGCTGCCTTAGGGCGAGTGTGGGCACCCAGACAAGGGAGTTGTCACCCTCTTGGACTCAACCCTGGGGTCACCACATCTGGACTGGTCTGTCTGTCTGTGAGGTTCCCCATTCAGGAGGAATAAGGAAGAACTGGAGAGGGTCTAGAGGAGATCTGTCAGGATGGAGCTTTTCTCCATATTGGAAATAGAAAGAAATCTCCACAAAGAGTAGCATGGAAGGTTCAGACTGAAGGTGAAGAAAAAGAAATATCACTCAACGGGGACCCTTGTGGTGCAAGAGGTCACGCAGAGGGAGTCAGGATGAGCCCATGGCTTTGTGTTCCAGGGAACAGCCAGAGCTGGTGCAGAGACATCAGGGAGGGTCTGGAAATGCTGCTGGGAGGGGGGTGGCAAAGCAGGAGGGGTGTGTGCAGCCTGCAAGGCCAGAGCAGCAGCAGGGCCAGGGCAGGACAGCCTGCAGGAGAGATGGCCAAGGGCTCTGGCAGGGCTGCAAGGCCCAAAGGCACCCAGGCCTTTGTCCCCTTGCCTCTGGCACCTGCCTCTGCCACTCAGGCCACCACAAGCAACTTGCCTTGCAGGTTCTGCACTTGGTTTCTGCCTCGCCCCTCCCTCAGCAGCCTGGCAGGGGTGGCCCAGTTTTGGGCCTTTGTTGTTCCTCCCCCTCCCATCCCACTGCCCCCCAAACAGCCCTGAGCCAGCTGGGAGGGACAGGATCTGCTGGGCCAGGGCCTGGGGCTCAGGCCTTGGCCTTTGTGCTCCACAAACCCAAGGCAGGCTTTGCTCAGCATTGCAGGGGCCTGCCCAGAGCCTTTGTCTGCCTGCACTCCTGGCCTCCAAGGAGCTGCTCCAAGGAGTCCCTGGGGAGGCTTTGGCAGTGCCTGCCCTCAGTGGGGCCCAGCAATGCTTCAAGGGACTTGCAGTTTGGCTTCTGACTTCTTCAGCAGCTGCTTCAATCTTCTCTCAGTACCTCAGGATCATGGGCTGGGCTGCAAACACACCGTGGGGCTCATTAAAATCCAGAAATCCCTCAGGATCTCTTTGACTTCCTTTAATTGTTTTCAAGGCAATTTCAAAACAAGTTTTCAAAGTTTGTAATTTTTTTGTTTTAATTCAATTTTGTTTTTTTTTTTAGTTCAGAGAAGAGGTGATAGAGATGTTCTCCAAGTGATCTTGATGCTGAGTATCTCCTCAGGAGATCCACACTGACCCTGGATGATCAGCCTTGCTCCTCACCCCCCAACCTCATCAGTTCTGACATGGCTCATCTTGGATTGACAGCTGATGCAGCTCCAAACACACTGTGGGACCCATTAAAACACTGAAAAACAAATTTTTTCCCTTCCTTTTATTTTTTTCAAGTCTTCAAGACATCAACAACTAATTGGAGTTGTTTTGTAGTTTAGCTAAGGAGGAAAATTTTAAAGTGGACATTGTGAAATATATATATTTTTTGATGAAAGGGATTGATTTACACAGAGCCTTGGGATGCAAGAGGGTCAGGATGCAAAGGATTTGCACACAAATATAAGGGGGCAAAAGAGATTACTAGCATTTAATCACTGACCAATTGAACAGTTATCAAGTGATTCAATAGCATGTTCTATAATTTTTAAAGTGACTGAATTATAGATTCACAAGAACAACATTAACACCACAGTCAATTCACACCCACACCCAGGCAGAGATGTGTGCACACATCAAGAGCTGGCTGTGGAAAGGTCCCTCTCCCAAATTCTCCTTGTTGTCAGGGAAACACTCCCCCAAATCCCCTTGTGTTTCCCAACAGACAAGGGTCCCAGCTGGAGGAGTGTTTGTTGAGGGGCATCAGAATTGTCCTGGGCATCAGCGATGGTCTTTGGAGTGTTGCAAACTGGAGGGTTCCTGAGCTGCGAGAGGCTGCCAGAGGTGTCCCACTGAGAGGGAGGTGCTGGGGAGCTGCCAGGGCCTCCCTCAGCCCCGCTGGTTGTGGGCTCCCAAGGGGACTGGCTTTAGTTATCTGCTGAATTTCCATCCTGGTGTCAGGAATGACTGGAGTTCCCAAAATATTTGGGAATTGTATGCAAACTGTTCCATTTGGGTCACGATTCAGGCAGGGAATGTTCCAAGGCTCTCATGGGATGACTGATTATCCTGTGTTCCCCAGCTGTTACACTCTGGATTGTTCCTACCTCTGTCATCCAGAAGCACCTGGTCCAGTCCAGGGACACTTCCCCACACCCCTGGTACAGTCTGGACTGTAAGACCCCAGGCTTGAGCTCCAAGCTCATGGAAGGGGTTTTACTTTGAAAAATAGAAAAGGCACCAAAAATTTCTACCCTCCAGATATTTGAAAAAGGCCTTCAGTTCTTTTAATACCTTGAGAGAGACCACAAGGTGGAAGACACTTCACATGTTTTCTCAGGAGGTAAAATAACACACTTTTACTGGCAAACTTTAGAAAATAAGTGACCTTGGCAGGAAGTTATAGGGCAACATTCAACCAGAATAGAGCATTCCCCAAAGCATCGACTTATCACAAGGCAAACCATCCAAGTCAGCTGGATGGTTTATTGACAATGTGTCCCGAGGGGCGGCACCTCCGATGCCATAGAAACCCTTCCCCCCGGATTAGGAAACATTTGGAATTCATGAGGTGTTCCAGTGGAGCATGAAAATGAACAGCAATTTTCCTAAAGCCAAGACCCAAGCAGAACAAAGCAAGGCCCCAGCAGCTGCAGAGCAAAGGTCCCCCCATCCCTCTGTGCCCTGTGGCCACTGAGGCGGCAG
>NW_020922264.1:0-1795 GCF_003984885.1 Neopelma chrysocephalum
GGTCTACCCTTTGGATAAAATGGGGCAAACTGGACATCAGATCTACCAATTAAGTCTGGAAGTTAATAGGCTATCAGGTCTACCCATCAAAGTCAATATGGGTTAATGGGTATCAGGTCTACCCATTAAAGTCAATGGGGATCAATGAGCTATCAGGTCTATCCATTAAATGCCAATGGAGATGAGACATCAGGTCTACCCATTAAATGTAATAAGGACAATGGGAAATCAGGTCTACCCATTACACTCAGTGGAGCAAATGGGATATCAGGTCTACCCATTAAAGTCAATGGGGATAAATGAGACCAGGTCTACCTGGGGCAAATAGGACATCAGGTCTACCCATTAAACTAAATTGGGATCAATGAGCTATCAGATCTACCCATTAAAATCCAGGGGAAGAGACATCAGGTCTACCCATTAAACAATGGGGATCAATGGGTGTCCTGGTTGGAACGGCTGGGACCAATTCATCACTGGATGGGTGTAACCCAAACCTGTGTATTCTATAGCCTTCCATGCCATTTCCCAGAAACTGTTGTCAGTAGAGGCCTTTTTGGGGGGTTTATTCCTTGGGATTTCCAGGGTCTCAGTTTCAGCGGAGCGGATCTTTCCCACCTGGATCTTTGTTAAATCAACTTCAAGGTGACCAATCTGAGCCGCTGCAACCTGGCCCGTGCCAACCTGTGCTGGGCCAGCCTGGAGAGGGCTGACCTGTCAGGCTCTGTGCTGGATGGAAGAGCTGCTGCAGCTTGGGAGGGCTGGGCTTGTGTTAACAGAGAGGAGCTGGAACAAACAGAGCGGTGTAAAACATTGAGTTCTTAAATAGATTCTAGAGTTGTTCTGGTTCCTAAAGCTTTCACACTTCCTCCCAGTAATGATTTAATGGGATTGACTGCCAAAGCAGAAATTAAAAGTGTCTTCTTGATTGTCTTTGGTGTTGTTCTTCCGGCTCTCAGTGACTCCTGTCTGTGCCACTGTGCCAACCTGCCAGGGGTGAAGATGCTGCCCTCCAACGCAGAGGGAGCGTCCCTGAAAGGCTGCAACTCTGAGGACCCATCAGGCCTTAAAGCTCATCTGGAAGGTAAGAAGGTTTTGCCTTGTGAATCTGTGCCAACTGAAGCCTGTGCTTGTACATTTCTATGGCCCAGAAAAGGTCCAGCTGTGGTTTGTAGAATCCTGAGAAGGGCCCACAAGGGCTGCACTGAGTCTGTGACCATCTCAGCCCAAAATCCCCTTGTCCTCCTCCAATTCACACAGCTCTGAGGCAGCACCAGTGTGGAGCTGCTGTGTTTCTGACTGGTTTTCCTCACAGAACTCCTTTCTGTGTGTGTTCCAGGTGCCAACCTGAAAGGAGTGGCCATGGAGGGCAGTCAGACAACAAGAATTAACCTCCGAGCTGCAACGCTGAGAAACACCAATCTAAAGAACTGTAACCTCAGGGGAGCAACGTTGGCTGGAACTGATTTGGAAGTGAGTTGGGATTCATTTTCCATCCTATTCCTTTCTCTCCTATAGTCAGCTGGTAATTTGGGGGATTGCTGGCTTTTGGCTGACCTCTCCAGCTTCGGAGTACAATGGAGTTCAGGTAAATGGACTTCAAGTAAAGCTTTGAACAGAGTTCTGGGTGCATTCCATTGACACTTCTTTTTCTTTTCCCCTTCTGAATTGTGACCTTTCAGGTTGTGACCTCCAGGAAGCCAATTTGAGGGGCTCTGATGTGAAAGGAGCCATCTTTGAAGAGATGTTGACCCCCCTGCACACGTCCCAGAGCGTCAGATAGGGAAGAGAACAC
>NW_020922264.1:1895-2189 GCF_003984885.1 Neopelma chrysocephalum
TTTTGGGAAGGGAATTTTTGTTTCAGAGGTGGAAAGAGAGAGTTTCTCCCTTTGTGAAGAGAGTGAGGAAGTGGGCTGGTTCTGAAAGCAGAAAGTGGAGCTGGTTTGGGGGGGAGGGTTCAAGACTTTCATTGTTTAGCATTGCCTGACTTTGGAATGCATTTTAATTTCTAAAGCACAATATATGCAATTCTATTTATTAAGTCTGTAGCTGCAATAGGAATAGAAAATGTTATTGCTGTATAGTAGCAAACAAAGTTGAGGTTTACAGGTAGACAAGTGTATTTACAGTCA
>NW_020922265.1:0-1599 GCF_003984885.1 Neopelma chrysocephalum
AGCTCTTTCAGCTCCCTCCACTTGAGCAGCTTTGCTGCAGCAAGCAGTGCTTCCTGGGCGGCCTGCATGGAAGCAGAAGGTGAGGGAGCAGCATGGCTGGCAAAGGAGAGCTCTTGCCTTTGTTGCTGGGGTGATCCTGCCCTTAGGAAGATGGGACACGCCCTCACCAAAATGTCTAGGGACATGTGAGGACAGCCCCACAGGACAGGGCCTGACGCTCAAAGCCCTGGCCTTGGACACGTGCCAGGGACAGCAGAGAAGCCTGTGGGGATGTGCCTGTTCAGGCTTTGGTGGCCACAGGCTGCTGACGAGCCCTACTGGAGCTCTAGGGCAGCTGTTGGAAATGGCCGTGCCAGCTTCTCCGTCCCTGCTGGCGCTGGCTCTGCAGGGACCTTTCCCATGGCTTGCGCTGGGCCACGGCTGCCCACTGCCAGCAGCCCTTGCCCTGCTGCCTGGGCCCCACAGGCCGGGCCAGCCCACCTCCCTCTGTGCCAGTGCTCAGCCTTCCAATGTGTACCTTGGCCACGCTCAGGGACTGGTCACTTGAGCGAATGAGCAGAGGGACCAGTGCAGTCCGCAGAGACGTCTTCAATTGCTGGTTTTCCCTCAGCACTGCTGAGCCCAGGTAGTCTTTGAAGAGGCAGGTGGAGAAGTTCTGCATGTCGCTGCTCTCCTGGGACGAAGGAGGAAAGGTGAACTTTGGAAACTGGGGCCCCCTGCCCACAGTGAAGGGGAGTGGAGATGGTGGCTGAGGGAGATGCCCTGGGCTCAGATTCCAGAGCAGGGACAAGTTGCACTGGGCTGCAAGGCCCAGAAGCCACCAGAGTCCAGGGGAGCAGAGCCTGTTGCCAGAGCTGCTGCCATGGCTGGGCTGTGGGGCAGCTCTCACTGCCCAGTGCCCATCTCAGGGCTCACGCTCCCACATCAGCCTTACCACGTCGAGGAAGTGCGGGAGGTTCTCTACCAGATGCTCAGTTGCAGGGCTGGCCTTTGTGTTCTTCAGGTTTGGACACATCAGGTTTTTAAGGACCATCACAACCTCTGTCCAGGAGTCTTCACTGCCAAGACACAGGAGCTCCATCATGTGTGGCACCAGGAGCTCCAGTTTTCCTGCCTGTAGGAAAGACGGAGTTTCTTTTTTGTGATAAGATCCACGTTTGGAAAGCTCCCCAGGCAGCCACCAGGCCCCAACATGGCATCAAGGCACTTGGCAGCAGTCCCCCCAACACCTGCCTCCCAGCCCACGCCAAGCCACCACCTTACCCACAGCCCCAGAGCCCTGGATGCCAACATGGCTGTCCCTGACACCACACCCTGCTCACCAGCTCAGGTGTCTCGAACAGCGCCTGGGAGGCTGGGAATGTTGGAAGCTCCTCACGGATGTGGATGGCGGCGCCAGAAGAGCAGTGCTTCTGGCCTGAATCGAGGGCTTGGCGTTGGCGTTGGTCCTAAAGCCTCCAGGATGTGGATGGTCTGTTTTGCCAGGCAAGAGATGACTTCATTTCTGTCTGTCTTCAAGGGCTGAAGGGCTGTGAGCAAAAGAAACAGAGCCGAGATGAAGCCCTGTGTCAGCAGAGACCCCCAGACGTCCCCTCCAGC
>NW_020922266.1:0-4180 GCF_003984885.1 Neopelma chrysocephalum
TGCACTTCTCAGCTCTTCTGCCAAACATAAAAATGATAAAATAAATGAGAATTGAAAAAAACAGGTCGGCTGGGCCCCCCTTTCCCTCCAGCCTTCCTATCACCCCCAGCCAAGGGATGGTTGTGGTGGAATCAGTGGTGAACGTGGCTTTGGCCTTCCCACAAGAGAAAACCTGGGGTTTCTTCAGCTTTGCTTTTGAAGAAACCCATTGGGGTAAAGGCACCACGTTCACCCCTGTGGGAAGGATGAAGCCAGAGGGATGAAATCAGAGCAAATCAGGGCCCCAGGAAGGCAGAGCTGCTGCCTGGGGGGAGGTTTCTAAGGAGCAGCTTCTTCCATGGATAGAAGGGAAAGGGTGAATTGGAGCAAAGTGATGTTTGCAACAGATCATGGAATATTCTGAGTGGGAGGGACCCCCAAGGATCACCCAGTCCAAGCCCTGGCCCTGCCCAGGACACCCCAACACTCCCCCCTGTCCCTCAGAGCGTTGTCCAAACCCTCCTGGAGCTCTGGCAGCCTTGGGGCTGTGCCCACTGCCCTGGGGAGCCTGGGCAGTGCCCACCCACCCTCTGGGGGAAGAACCTTGTCCTGAGATCCACCCTGAGCCTGCCCTGTCCCAGCTCCAGCCCTTCCCTGGGTCCTGTCCCTGGTGATCACAGAGAAGGGATCAGTGTCTGACTCTCCTCTGCCCCTTGTGAGGGGCTGTAAGGTCTCCACTCAAGTGTCCAAGGCCAGGTTGGACGGGGCTTGGAGCAACCTGGGCTGGTGGAAGGTGTCCCTGCCCATGGCAAGGGGTAGAACTGGATGATCTTTAATGTCCTTTCCAACCCAGGACATTCTGGGAGTCTGTGATTCTGTGTTCTGTGGCATGGAAAGTCAGAAAAAGGAAAGAAGATTTCATACCCTAAAACCACCTTTTTAAAAGATAAATCAGTGCAGGTGGGTTATTAAATCTACACTGTTATTCCCTTATTTACCAATAAATTACACAGGAGAGCAGAAGCAAATCCCAGAATCCCAGGATGGTTTAGGTTGGGAGGGACCTCAAAGATCATCCAGTGCCACCCCTGCCATGGGCAGGGACACCTTCCACTAGCCCAGGTTGCTCCAAGTTTATCCAGCCTGGCCTTGGACACTTCCAGGGATCCAGGGGCAGCCACAGCTTCTCTGGGAATTCTATCCCAGACCCCCCCCCCCCTCCTAGCCAGGAATTCCTTCCCAATATCCCATCTAACCCTGCCCTCTGTCACTTTGAATCCATTCCCCTATGTCCTGTCCCTCCAGGCCCTTGTGAAAATTCTCTCCCCATCTTTCCTTTCAGCTCCTTCAGGTCCTAGAAAGCCACAATTAGGTCACCCCAAACCCTTCTCTCCTCCAGCCTGAAATTTCTAAGCTATTTTTTTCCTGAAAATCGAATTCCTTACTAGCAGCCCAACTTTTAGCAAATGAAAAAAAAAGTAATTATCAGTATTCTGTAACTGCTGCTGAGAAGAACACGGGTCCAGATGTTCTAAACAAGCATGTCCTGACATATCATTCTGGACAAGGAGTGCCCTGATAATATTGATGGATTTTATCCCAGGTTCAAGAAAAGTGGCATTTTGGGCCGAGGAAAGAAAAGCCATTGTCTGCCAGGCCCAGGGAAAAAATGGAAAGCTTTTTATGTCAATCCACAGCTGAGCTTTGAGGTAAGGGGTTCAAAACTGAGAAAAGTTGTCATGGGAAGCTCAGAGAACATCTTGCAGGAGTGGTCAGGCCTTGGAATAAGTGTCCCAGGGAGGTGGTGGAGTCCCTGTGTCTGGGAGTGTTGCAGAGGTGTCTGGATGTGGCCTTGGGGACATGGATTAGGGGTGATTTGGTGGTGCTGGGTGAGGGTGGCACTGGATGATCCTGGAGGTCTCTGCCAGCCTTGATGTTTCTGGGATTCTGGGGGTGAAAGCTGGCACTGCCCTGGCATTTCCAGCCCAGGGCAGGGACACAAGGCCAGCATTAACTCACCCTTCAGCCCAGCACCCAAAAAAAAAATAATGGGAAGAGAGGTCAGGCCTTGGAATAAGTGTCCCAGGGAGGTGGAGGAGTCTCCACCCTGGAGGTGTCCCAGGAAGGCCTGGCCGTGGCACTCAGTGCTCTGGGCTTGGGGACAAGGTGGGGATGGGGCACAGGGGGGATCCATGGGCTGGGAGGGCTTTTCCAACCTCTGGGATTCTGGGATTTGGTGGACAGACAATGCCCAGTAATTAAAAAGGGCAGAGCTCAGCCCACAGCACGTGACACGGGACCATCAGGGGTGTGAAAGTCAGTCAGAGAATTCCCTTGTTTTGAGGGATCTAATGGATCCACACCTGGATCATCCTGGATCATGGCAGTGGAAATGTCTTCAAAGATCCCAATATTGGTGCTTCCTGGGTTCTGTCCATCCTACAAGAGACCCCAACCCAGGAAAGCTGCATCTTCCAGTGGATGGGGAGGCCTTGGAATAAGTGTCCCAGGGAGGTGGTGGAGTCCCTGTCTCTGAGAGTGTTCCAGAGGTGTCTGGATGTGTCCCTTGGGGACATGGATTAGGGGTGATCATGGTGGTGCTGGGTGAGGGTGGCACTGGATGATCCTGGAGGTCTCTGCCAGCCTTGATGTTTCTGGGATTCTGGGGGTGAAAGCTGGCACTGTCCTGGCATTTCCAACCCAGGGCAGGGAAACAAGGCCAACATTAACTCACCCTTCAACCCAGCACCCAAAACATTGCCCAAGGCCCCAGCCAGGATCCCCCAAACCCTGCCTGAGCAAGGGGCAGGGCACAGCCTGGGAACAGGTTTGGTCTGAACTTCCCCCATGGCCCTGCTCCCAGCTGGACAGAGGGAGAAGCCACCAGCATCTTCCTCACTGAGGCATTTTCACAGGCTCCTGGTATCACCAGGGTTGGGAGAGACCTCCAGGATCATCCAGTCCCACCACCAGAACCACCCCTAAATCGTGTCCTCAGGTGTCACATCCAGACACCTCTGAGACAATTCCAGAGGCTGGGACTCCACCACCTCCCTGGGATGCTTATTCCAAGGCCTGACCACTCCTGCAGGGTACAAAAAAAATTCTAATATCTTCTCAGAACCTCCCCTGGTGAATTTTAAGTCCTTTGACTCGAGTCATGACATCCCATCTCTGCACAGCTGCACAACCAGCTCCGAGCCTGCGTCACACCCAGACCGAAACGCGGATCTCGGCCTAACTCCGAGCCTAAAAATGCCTTTCACTTTGTGCTCCAAGTTCTAATCTCCCCCACAAAGGGCTTAAAACCAAACTGGGGTTAAACCAAACCTCATGAAATGCCAGGAGCCCTCGGGCGTGGGTGCAAAACGCACGAAACCCCAAACTGTGACGGGTCCACACTTTTAAGAGCGTTACTTTCCACCAGCCCTGGGCTGGCTCAGCCTCTGGTTGACAGGTCCACACTTTTAAGAGCATGACTTTCCACCAGCCCTGGGCTGATTCAGCCTCTGGTTGACAGGTCCACACTTTTAAGAGCATCACCAGCTCAGGCTCTGATGCTCGTTTGGAGCAGGAGAGGTCCCTCGTTGGGGGGAGAAAAACCGGCGAGTAACCGAAAAAAAAAAAAAAAAGGCGGCCGAGCTGGAAAGAGGCGGCACAGGAAAGCCCCAGGCTGGGCTTAGCAAAGCAAAGCCTTCACCCCCCCCCTTCCCCCGAGCTCGGCGGGGACGGAACTGCTGCAAGAGCAGCCCGGGGCTCTTATCGGCCCCGCGCAGGGGCTGCGGTTTGCGAGCTCTCGCAACCCTCCTCCAACCGCCGCTTGTTTTTTCGACAAACAGGATGCCCCTGCCGAGCCCCAGAAAACTTCGCCCCGAACTTCAGGGCGAGGGACGGGGTCAGCGGGCTCCGTGTGTTCAGGTGTGTCCCCCCGTGTCCCCTCCCTGCAGCCGAGGAGCTGGGGAGCAGAGGGAGAGAGGCGTGGGATGCAGGAAAGGCTGAGCTCCCATCTCGTTCTCTTTCTGCTTTTGAGGTGCTGGAGCAGGTCCAGAGGAGAGCAACGAGGCTGGGGAAGGGACTGGAGCACAAGTGCTGTGAGGAGAGGCTGAGGGAGCTGGGGCTGT
This sequence comes from Neopelma chrysocephalum, assembly GCF_003984885.1. Taxonomy (NCBI): domain Eukaryota; kingdom Metazoa; phylum Chordata; class Aves; order Passeriformes; family Pipridae; genus Neopelma; species Neopelma chrysocephalum. The sequence continues at coordinate 4,101 of NW_020922266.1, forward strand.
TCAGCCTGGAGAAGAGGAGGCTCAGGGGAGACCTCCTCACTCTCTGCAACTCCCTGACAGGAGGGGGGAGCCAGGGGGGG
>NW_020922267.1:0-1621 GCF_003984885.1 Neopelma chrysocephalum
CACATTCCAGATTAATTTGGTGCAGTGATATTAAAAATCATAAACCCACATAATGCTGTTCAAGATGACACAGATTGACCAAGTGAAGACCTACATTAACAGATAAATTCAAGAAGGTCAGCAGTGCACTGTTTTACTCCTGCTAACACTTGTGGACAGTCTGACTCTGACTTCACGTACAGGATGGACGTTCCTGTGTCCCTGGGGCTGCCAGTGCCATGGTGGGCAGCAGGAACCACAGAGGATGGTGCCAGTGAGTCAAAGAGCCACAGCCACAGATTGGCTTCTGTGTCTGGGCCAGCAGAATGGATTCTGTCATTCCATTGGCATGGCCTGTTGCAGCTTAACAATTTCAGTGTCTGACTGCCCAGGATCCTCTCACACTAAACTTCACAGACCAGCCTTTGGCACTGGTAGGCAAAAAGTTGCCTTTAATCCTTGCAAACATGGAAACCGCACATCCCAGGATATTGGCAAAGCACAGCAGAGGAGTCCAGTTGTCAGAAATGATGGCAGGGGAGAAGAAGTAGAATGAGGAAGGATTTGCAAACCAAAGCACAGGGGTAATGATGCAGGCCTGAAGTCCAGTGATTTCATATTTATTCTCTACACTGAAAATGGGAAGAAAAAAATTGAGTTTTAAGTGACATTACATTAATACAGCTTTTGATTAATATCTAGCAATTCAATCAGGTGCTCATGAAATGACTTTGCTCTCCTCATCCTACCAATTAAACATCTTATTTTTGGTTTAATCTTCATAATTTGGAGTATATTTTGGCTGAACCTTAACTTTTTTCAGTTTTGGGGAGAGGGTTCATCTCTCTTTTTCTGAGCGTTTTTTTGCCTGAATCTCGGTGGGTTTTTATGGTCACAGGATGCCCGGTGAGTTCTACAGATGGACTTGGGCAGGAGGAACCCCCAAGCCAACACGCTCAGCCCTTGTTTTCCCCTCCCATCAGGATTTGTCCTTCCCAAAGCTTGGGCGGATGGAGGAGGAGGCTGCGAGGAAGAGGAAGATGCCTTGGGCCCCCCAGGCAGGTGAGGAGGAAGTCAGTGGCCCTTTGGGCGGGTGTTGTGCTGGCTCTGGCAGCCGAGCATGGCCCCCGGCTGCAGGACAACCCCGCTGCCGCCGCCGTCCTGCCGGGGCCGAAGTTGGGGGGATGTCCTTGGCCTTCCCTGTGGGCCGGAGGCAAATCCCCTCCCTGTCCTTCTTGCTTCCTGCCCCAGGCCCCGAGCTGAGGACGGAGAGCCCGGAGGACAAATCCCCCCGTGAGACCCTGGTGGGAGAGGCCGTTTTGAAGGGCTCCACGGCGCAGGAAGGCAGCGGGGAGGAAAAGGGCCAGAGATCCCCCCGCAGGAGGGGCTCCAAAGCCAGCCCAGGGTGCTCTGAGGAGGAAAGACCCAGCCTGTGCTGGGAAGGCGGCCGGAACTTGAGGCGGAGCTGTGACCTGGTGGTCCCTGAGCAGCCTCCCAGCAGGCAGAAGCCCTTCAGGTGCTTGGAATGTGGGAAGAGCTTCAGGAAGAGCTTCAACCTCCTCACCCACCAGCACATTCACACTGGGGAGAGGCCCTACACATGTGGGGAATGTGGGAAGAGCTTCAGGCAGAGCTCCAACCT
>NW_020922268.1:0-1060 GCF_003984885.1 Neopelma chrysocephalum
TGGGGTTTATTTCTTATTTTTGGGGGTTGTTTCTTATTTTTGGGGGGATTATTTCTTATTTTTGGGGGTTGTTTCTTATTTTTGGGGGTTGTTTCTTATTTTTGGGGGTTTATTTCTTATTTTTGGGGTTTATTTCTTCTCTTTTGGGGGCTTGTTTCTTATTTTTGGGGTGTTATTTCTTATTTTGGGGGGTTTATTTTATTTTAGGGTTTGATTTCTAATTTTTTCTTATTTCTGGGGGGTTATTTGTTATTTTTGGGGGGGTATTTTTTATTTTTGTGGCTTATTTTTTGGGGGACTTATTTCTTATTTTGGAATGTTTATTTTTTTGGGGGGGGTTGAATTGTAATTCCTTATTTTTACTGGGTTTATTTCTTATTTTTAGGGGCTATTTCTTATTTTTACGGGGTTTATTTCTTATTTTTACAGGGTTTATTTCTTATTTTTAGGGGTTATTTCTTATTTTTACAGGATTTATTTCTTATTTTTGAGGGTTATTTCTTATTTTTATGGGATTTGTTTCTTATTTTTGGGGGTTATTTCATATTTTTATGGGGTTTATTTCTTATTTTTAGGAGTTATTTCTTATTTTTACTGGGTTTATTTCTTAATTTTGGGGGTCATTTCTCATTTTTACGGGGTTTATTTCTTATTTTTGGGGGTTATTTCTTATTTTTACGGGGTTTATTTCTTAATTTTGGGGGTCATTTCTTATTCTTACAAGGGTTTATTTCTTATTTCTGGGAGTTATTCCTTATTTTTTACGGGGTTTATTTCATATTTTCAGGAGTTATCCCATATTTTTGGGTCTACTCCTTATTTTTGGGGGGCTTTTTCCACCCCCTCCTTACTTTCCTGTGCCTTATTTCCCATTTTTTTAGGATTTATTCCTTCTTTTCTGCCCCTTTTCCGCCCTTTCCTCCCTCCCCCTCTTTCCCAGCCGCCCCATTCCCATTCCCAACCCTCCTCTCCCTATTTTTCAACCCCCAAACCCCTTTTTCCAGGCTCATTTTTCCCCCAATCCCTCCAAAATCCCGATAATTCGCTCCTCCCCCCCCCC
>NW_020922269.1:0-794 GCF_003984885.1 Neopelma chrysocephalum
GTCCCGCCTTCTTCTAAACATTGATTTTCTAGGAGTTTTTGTAATTCTGTCTTTTCCAGGTTTTCTAGAGGGCTCAGATGTGAATATTCAATCTGCTACCTGTGACAATGCCTGACTTCACTTACAATATTTTTAATAGTTATATACTGTTTAATCTCATTCTCATACCTCTGATCTTAGACTTGTGTGATTCTGCTGTTGTTTGTAACAGAGAATTTCCTTTGACTTCACTGGGAGAGCTCTCCATGGAATGATGACTAGTTGTAATAATATTAATCATTTATATAGTGCTTTATATGTTCAAAATACAAGATAATCTTTAAATGAGCTCAGCTTTGCTCTCAGATATGAGTGAACTCTTCATTGATTTGAAAAAAATTGTTACCTGACATGCAATTTTTTTTTTTTTCTAGTCTTACTGGGTATTTTGGAAAGGGTTTCTTTATTTTTGTAGGGCAGAATATTGTCTTATCTTGAGCTTGGGACCTTAAAAGGTTTGCAAAGGACATGGAGGTTGCTGTGGTGTCCTCTGATGATTTCAGCTGATAAACTGAAAGCTTCCAATCCTTTTATCTGTGAGGGGACTGCAGGCCATACTGGAAAGCAGGTGTTACTGCAGGTTAGCTTAGAAACTCCTAAGGGAAACATTTTTCTGGTGAATTCAGAGATTTTTACCAGTGTATCATAGGCACAAGAATTAACACTAACATTTGGAACTTGCAGTTCTCACACAACTTTTCTAGAAGCTCAGTAATTTCTGAGAGCTGGCTCCTGTTTGCAGCATAGAGCAGTCA
>NW_020922270.1:0-4646 GCF_003984885.1 Neopelma chrysocephalum
CCCAGTAGATCCCAGTTGCCCTCAGCATGCTCGTAGTCATACCCAGTGACTTCCACTTGCCCCAGGATGCTTCCAGTTCCCATCAGTACCATCCCAGTCACTCCCAGTCTATGCCAGTTGCCTCCAGCATGCACTCTGTCACTCCCAGTTACTCCCACTTGCTTCCACAATGGCCCCACTGGTTCCCAGTTCCCCCCTGCGTAGTTCCAGTCACTCCCAGTATGATCCCAGTCACTAACAGTCACTCCTAGGTCCTGGTCACTCCCACTAGGATCCCAGTCACTCCCAGTCACTCCCAATAGAATCCCAGTTACCGCTAAGGTGGTCCCAGTTGCTCCCAGGATGGTTCCTTTCCCTCTCAGGGACTCCCAGTCTGAGTCCAGTATGGCCCCAGGCACTTTCAGTCACTGCCTGGACGAGGCCATTTGCCCCTGCATGGTCCCAATTGCTCCCATTCTGAGTCCAGTCACTCCCAGTACGATCCCAGGAACTTGCAGACACTTCCAGTATGAATCCAGTTTGATCCCAGTCATACTCACGGGAGTATTGGGATCACATATCCCAGGATGATCCCTGTCAGTCCCAGTGTGATCCCAGTATGAGCCCAGGAGGGGCACAGCTGCTCCCAGGATGATCCCAGTTGCCCCCAGTGAGGTTCCAGTTGCTCCCATTCACCTCTATTATGGTTCCACTCACTCCCAGACACTCCCAGTATATCCCAGTTGCCCCCAGCATGCTCCCAGTTGCTCCCAGTATGATCCCAGTTGCCCCAGTTCTGGTCCCGCTGGGTCCAGTCCAGGTCTCGGTGTATCCCGGTGTCCCCCCTGTCCCCCCACCCCGCTCTCACCCCCTTTTCTCTCCCCACAGAGCTCCTGAGCCGCCGGCGGCCGCAGCCCCTCCCCGTGGCCTCGGGCCCAGCCGGGACCCCCCAAACCCTGCCCTGATTTTGGGGGGCTTTGGGAGGGCACCTGCCCTTCAACACGGCACCCAGCACACCCCAAAAGGTGCTGGGACACCCCTAAAACGCCCACAGCTCCCCAAGGATCCCCCAAACCAACTCAAAGCACACCCAAGACCACACTTAACCCCATTGCTGGGGGGACTTTTATGGGCTCTGGTGTTACTGGGAGCCCCCCCGGCTTCGGGAGAGGAGCTCTGGGGTGAGTGGGGGGTGGGAAGAGGGGGGTGGGTGGGAAAAGGGGTGTGGAAAGGAGAGAAAAGGGCTGGTGGGACCCCCATACTGGATGGGACAGGAGTGGGACCCTCCAAAAGTGAACGGGAAGGGGGACTGAGGATTGGGGGATGATGGGAAAGGGGTGGGAGAGGTCACAAGAGTGGGGAAAAGGGGAGGGTGGGACCCCAAAACTGAGCATGACGGGGCTAGGAATTGAGGGATGATGTGTAAGGGGTCAGAGAGGGGGGAAAAAGTGGGGGTTGTGACCCCAAAACTGATCTTGGGGTGGCTGGGGATTGAGGGGACCATGGAAAAGTGGGAGGAGAGGGGTGGAAAAGGGGGGTGGTCTGGAGGGCTGGACGGTCCCATGGGGGTCTTTGGGCACTGGGGGGTTGGGAAAGGGGGGTGGTCCCCCTGAGCTCCCAACTTACTCTGGGTGCTGGGGGCTGCTGGATCCAATCTCAGCCTTGCATTGTGCCAACAGTTGACATTTAGAGCAATTCCAGAGGGGTGACTGAACCACGTTTGTCCCCCAGGCTTTAATGATGGCATTTAAGGATGTACCTCCACCACCCCTTTAAGGGGAGGTTCAACACAGGGGGGGTCACATAAAACAGAGGCTCAGAGCACATTTACCCCACTCTTCAAACTTCTCTTTGCCTCTTAGTGCCCCAGGGAAGCCAAAACCATCTCAGTCCAGTCTGGGCTCTCGGGTGTTCCCCACACCAACTCTTCCCCAAACACATTCACAAGCTCAGGGGATTCCATCACCCTTTTCGGGCACTGCCACTCACCAGGGACAGGGAAACTCCCTCAGCACAATCTCCCACCACTTATTCCCCTGCCCACAAACTGGCAGCACCTTTCCAAAGGAATCCCTGCAGCAGCTCACACAATAACACTCTTGATCAATACAAACCCTGACCAGCTCAGAAAAGCTCGGAGTCCTCGCTCAGAGGCTCTGGCTACAAAAACACACTTCAAACACAGCAATAACACCACAGAGCAACCAAAGCACAAACTCTAAACCACACCAGCAATCTACTAAAACACTGGGAAGCAAAAGCAAACTCTAGTTCTGTAAAAGCAAGGAATCAGCACACACAACTTTAAATTTCTCACCCCATGAGTCACCTGAAAGGGGAAGGGAAGGCAGGATCAGCCCCTCAGCCCATCCAGCACTTTCAATGCAAATCTTCCTTCCATTTCTCCTTAGCCTTGACTTCTTTTTATACTGCTTTTCAGGGTTAGGTGGAGTTTTGAGTTACTTTAGTCACAAAGCTAAATTTGGGGTAGCGTGACAGGCATCTATTCTTTCTTGACAGATAAATAACAGAGGTCAAAAAGGTTCCCTATTCCCACCCTGCAGGATGGTTGTGAAGAAAGGCTGTGGGACCTTCACTGGCCCCATCCCTCACTACATCCTTTCACACCAGGTGTCTCTCAGGGTTTTTCTTTTGGGGAGACCATCATGACCTTCATGTTATCCGGGAACTGGAGTCTTCTCTTTCTCATCACATGTGCCAGTCCTTATTCTTCTGCAGTGTTTGAACTCTATTCCAGCACCAGGTCCCTGCTAAACAGGGGTCACCAGGAATGTTGGTCACCAGGGCTGTGCCCAACGTGGGTCCCTGTGGATCATCCAACGCGGGTCCTCCGATGGCTGATGGAGTTGGAGCAGCGGCCGAAGCTCTTCCCGCAGTCGGGGCACTCGGGGCTTCCCTTACCGGTGGGTGCGTTGGTGTTTGGTCAAGGCAGCCCTCTGGATGAAGCTCTTCCCACACTCCCCACACTTGTGGGGCCTCTCCCCAGTGTGGATGCGCTGGTGCTTACGGAAGGCGGAGCTGTCACTGAAGCTCTTCCCACATTCCCCACACTTGTAGGGCCGTTCCCCAGTGTGGATGCGACGGTGGGTGCGGAAGGTGGAGCTGTGCCTGAAGCTTTTCCCACACTCCCCACACCTGTACGGCCGTTCCCCAGTGTGGATGAGCTGGTGGGTGAGGAGGTCAGTGCTCTGGCTGAAGCTCTTGTCGCATTCCAAGCACTTGAAGGGCTTCTGCCCTGTGTGGATGCGCCGGTGGGTGCAGAGGTTGGACCTGCTCCTGAAGGTCTTCCCACATTCCCTACACGTGTAGGGCCGTTCCCCAGTGTGGATGTGCAGGTGGGTAAGGAGAGTGGAGCTGTCCCTGAAGCTCTTCCCACATTCCAAGCACTTGTAGACCCTGTCCCTGGTGTGGATGTGCTGGTGGTTGTGGAGGATGGAGCTCTGGGTGAAGCTCTTCCCACATTCCCTACATGTGTAGGGCCGTTCCCCAGTGTGGATCACCTCGTGTCGGACTAGGTTGGACCTCTGGTTGAAGCTCTTCCCACATTCCCTACACGTGTAGGGTCGTTCCCCACTATGGATCATCTGGTGTTGGAGCAGGTGGGAGCTCTCCCTGAAGCTCTTCCCACACTCCCCACACGTGTAGGGCCTTTCCCCAGTGTGGATATGCTGGTGCCTGAGGAGGTTGGTGCTGTTCCTGAAGCTCTTCCCACATTCCAAGCACTTGTAGGGCTTTTCCCTGCTGGAAGGCTGCTCAGGGACCACCAGCTCGCAGCTCCGGCTCAAGCTCCGGCCGCCTTCCCGGCACACGCTGCCTCTTTCCTCCTCACAGCCCCCTGGGCTGGCTTTGGAGCCCCTCCTCCGGGGGCATCTCCGGCCCTTTTCCTCCCCGCTGCCTTCCTGCGCCGTGGAGCCCTTCAAAACGGCCTCTCCCACCAGGCTCTGCCGCGGGGATTTGTCCTCCGGGCTCTCCGGCCTCAGCTCGGGGCCTGGGGCAGGAAGCAACAAGGACACGCAGGGGATTTGCCTCCGGCCCACAGGGAAGCCCAAGGACATCCCCCCAACTCCGGCCCCGGCAGGACGGCAAAGCAAGACCCACCCAAAGGGGCACTGACTTCCTCCTCACCTGCCTGGGGGGCCCGCGGCATCTTCCTCTTCCTCGCAGCCTCCTCCTCCATCCGACCAAGCTTTGGGAAGCAGAAATCCTGATGGGGGGGAAAACAAGGGGTGAGCGCGTTGCCTTGGGGGTTCCTCCTGCCCAAGTCCAGCTCTAGGACTCACCGGGCATCCTGTGTCCCTGAAAACCTTCAAAACACCAAGATTTAGACCAGTGTATTAGGGAGGGGGAGTTAAAGGTTCGAAGGAGATACTGAAGCTTGAAACCATGACACCATTGAAAGCTTCACAACAACCAAGATTTATTACTGAGAAAGTGGCCAACAAAACGAACAAACCCAAAAGGGAGGAAGGGGGAGAGGAATAAGCTTCAGTTACCCAGCTGTTGCCCATAACGTTATCTTACCGACCTGGCGTGCCTATAATTACCCATAGGAAAAGCGGCATCCTTGGAGAGGCAGTAAGTTCACAAGACTGGCAGGTGTCTCCGTCGAAAGGCAACATTGCCCTTGATGTGAAGTTAGCCCCCCC
>NW_020922271.1:0-3198 GCF_003984885.1 Neopelma chrysocephalum
AAATGGGATGGGGTGGGATTTGGGGTTGGGATTTGGGGTTGGAGGAGCCCCAGGGGTCACGGAGCAGCTCCGACTCCTCGCGCTCCTGCATCTCCTCACGCATGAAGGCTGGGGGGGAAAGGAGGGGAGAAATGGGATGGGATGGGAGACCCCAAAGCTGGGAGAGAAATGGGATGGGGTGGGATTTGGGGTTGGGATTTGGGGTTGGAGGAGACCCCAACCCCGGGGGCTGCGCGGACGGAGAGGGTCACGGAGCAGCTCCGACTCCTCGCGCTCCTGCATCTCCTCGCGCATGAAGGCTGGGGGGAAAAATAGGGTGGGATGGGATTGGGGGGTGGGATGGGATTTGGGGTGGGATTTGAGGGTGGGATGGGATGGGACAAGTGATGGTTCAGTGGGAGACCCAAAGCAGAAGGAGAAATGGGGTTGGGGATGGGATGGGATGGGATGGGAGACCCCAAAGAAGAGGGAGAAATGGGATTGGGCATGGGATGGGGTGGGACAGGTGATGGTTCAATGGGAGACCCAAAGCAGAAGGAGAAATGGGGTTGGGGATGGGATGGGATGGGATGGGATGGGGATGGAATTTGGGGGTGGGATTTGGGGTTGGAGGAACCCTGGGGGTCCCAGCACAGCTCCGACTCCTCGCGCTCCAGCATCTCCTCACGCATGAAGGCTGGGGGGGAAAGGAGGGGAGAAATGGGATGGGATGGGAGACCCCAAAGCTGGGAGAGAAATGGGATGGGGTGGGATTTGGGGTTGGGATTTGGGGTTGGAGGAGCCCCAGGGGTCACGGAGCAGCTCCGACTCCTCGCGCTCCTGCATCTCCTCACGCATGAAGGCTGGAGGGGAGAAGAGGGGAGAATTGGGATTGGGGGGTGGGATTTGGGAGGGGTGGGAGACACCAAAGCTGGGGGAGAAATGGGATTTGGGGTTGGGATTTGGGGTTGGAGGAGACCCCAACACCGGGGGCTGCACGGACGGAGAGGGTCATGGAGCAACTCGGACTCCTCGCGCTCCTGCATCTCCTCCCGCATGAAGGCTGGGGGGAGAGAGAGGGTGGGATGGGATTTGGGATGGGATGGGATGGGATGGGATGGATGGGATGGGATGGGATGGGATGGGATGGGATGGGATGAGAGGATGGGAGACCCCAAAGCTGGGGGAGAAATGGGGTTGGGGATGGGATTTAGGGATGGGATAGGGTGGATGGGATGGGATGGGATGGGATGGGATGGGATGGGATGGGATGGAATGGGATGGAATGGGATGGGGTAGGAGACCCCAAAGAAGAGGGAGAAACGGGATTGGGGATGGGATTTGGGACTGAGACGCGACAACTCAGGACACCCCAAATCCCCCCAAGAAGACGAGTCACCAACCCCGGCACCCAGAGCCCCCAAATCCGGGATCCCGGATCTGAGAGCCCCCAAATCCAGGATCCTGGATCCAAGAGCCCCCAAATCTGGGATCCTGGATCTGAGAGCCCCCAAATCTGGGATCCCGGATCCAAGAGCCCCCAAATCCAGGATCCTGGATCCAAGAGCCCCCAAATCCGGGATCCCAGCACCCAGAGCCCCCAAATCCGGGATCCCAGATCCGAGAGCCCCCAAATCAGGGATCCTGGATCCAAGAGCCCCCAAATCCAGGATCCTGGATCCAAGAGCCCCCAAATCCGGGATCCTGGATCCAAGAGCCCCCAAATCCGGGATCCTGGATCCGAGAGCCCCCAAATCCGGGATCCCGGATCCGAGAGCCCCCAAATCCGGGATCCTGGATCTGAGAGCCCCCAAATCCGGGATCCTGGATCCGAGAGCCCACAAATCCAGGATCCCGGCTCCAAGGGGACCCCGGGGAGTGGGTGGGTGTCCCCCCGTGCCCCCGTCCCCGCACCCACCGGTGACCTTGTCCAGCAGGGACTGCAGGCGGTGCCCGCAGGGCGCGTAGAACCCCACGGTCACCGGCGTGGCCACGTGGCACAGGGTCTGAGACAGGCACCGGCAGTAAACATCGTCCTCCGTCGGAGCCTCTGCAATGGGAATGGGGTGGGAATGGGGTGGGAATGGGGACTGGGTGACCCCTGTGTCCATGGGGATCCCCAGAACCCCAGTGGGGTGGGAATGGGGACACTGGGACATCCTGGGGCTGTGGGAACAGGGGAGACCCCCCAGAACTCCAATGGAGATGGGAATGGGGTGGGATGGGAATGGGGTGGGAATGGGGACACTGGGACATCCTGGGGCTGTGGGAACAGGGGAGACCTCCCAGAACCCCAATGGGGTGGGATGGGAATGGGGTGGGAACAGGGACACTGGGACATCCTGGGGCTGTGGAGATCCCCAGAACCCCAGTGGGGATGGGAATGGGGTGGGAATGGGGTGGGAATGGGGACACTGGGATATCCTGGGGCTATAGGGACACCCAGAACCCCAGTGGGGATGGGAATGGGGTGGGAATGGGGACACTGGGACATCCTGGGGCTGTGGGAAGAGGGGAGACCCCCCGGGGGATGGGAATGGGGTGGGAATGGGGTGGGATGGGGGCTGTGGGGCAAAGGGTCTGGGACAGGCACCGGCAGTACACGTCATCCTCCGTCGGAGCCTCTGGAATGGGAATGGGATGGGAATGGGGTGGGAACAGGGACAGGGTGACCCCTGTGTCCATGGGGAACCCCAGAACCCCAGTGGGGATGGGAATGGGGACACTGGGACATCCTGGGCCTGTGGGAACAGGGGAGACCTCCCAGAACCCCAATGGGGTGGGAATGGGGTGGGATGGGAATGGGGTGGGAATGGGGACACTGGGACATCCTGGGGCTGTGGGGGCTGCAAGGAGACCCCCCAAAACCCCAATGGGAATGGGGTGGGATGGGGGCCATGTGGCAAAAGGATTTGGGATGGGGTGGGATGGGATTTGGGATGAGTTTTGGGATGGCATGGGATTTGGGATGGGATGGGATTTGGGATGGGATGGGGTGGGATGGGAATGAGCCCCCCTTCCCCCCGTACCTCGTTGTTCCTGGTGTTCCCGGTGTTCCCGGTGTTCCCCGTTCCCGTCGGCTCCGTGGGGACAGGGATGGGGATGGGGACAGGGACAGGGACAGGGACAGGGGTGTCCCCCTGGGCTCAGCCAGGCCACGCTCTCCTCCCAGCACCCCAGGGGGGTCCCCGGAGCCCCCAGACCCCCCGGGCAGCAGGA
>NW_020922272.1:0-1699 GCF_003984885.1 Neopelma chrysocephalum
CCTCCTCCATCCGCCCAAGCTTTGGGAAGGACAAATCCTGATGGGGGAGAAAACAAGGGCTGAGCGCGTTGGCTTGGGGGTTCCTCCTGCCCAAGTCCATCTCTAGAACTCGCCGGGCATCATAAAAACCTCCAAACCACCAAGATTCAGGCAAAAACCCCCTCAGAAATAGAAAGAAGAGCCTCACCCCCTCAAACTGCAAATATTTGAGATTCAGCTAAAAAATACTCCCAAATATGAAGGTTAGCCAAAAAAAGCTCTTCCTGAAGTTCCCCCTCTCTGGTCTCTCCCCTCTGGGGTTCAGAGGGGCTCCCCTGTCTGGGATGCTGGGGGTCCCCCTTAGGGATGTTGGGAGTGTTGGGGGTCCCAAGGGTCCCTTCTCCTCTGACTCTCACCTTCGAGGTGCCGTGTTCCCAGACATTCCCCCTCTCCAGGTTCTGCACTTTGTTGTCCCAGGGATCCCAGGGGTCCCCACTGTCCAGCCTTCTCCTTCTCCACACTCCCCATTTCAGGCTCCTGGGGGTCCCAGGGCTCCTCCCTCTCCGTGCTCCCCCCTCCAGGCTGCCGGGGGTCCCCCAGCTCCGGCATCGCCCCGCTCCACCCTCCACACTCGGCAGCTCCCGGGCTCCACACCCACCCCCAGCACTCCCGGGGGGCCCCAAACCCGCTGTGTCCCCCCCGCCGGCACTGGGCTGACAATGGAGCCGGCGGGGCCTGACCCAGCAACACCAACCCCCACCATGGGGGGGACCCGCATCCCCCCACCCACCGCCGGGGCTCTGCCGCCAACCCAGCCCGGCACCCCCAAAAACACCTCCTGCCCATCCCCAACAACCCCCAAGGGTGAAGCAGGAACAGCAACAGCAGGAGAACAATCACTCCCACACCCTGTGGGTGCCCGGGAAGGGAGAACTCCTCCCAAATATCCTGGGGAGAGTGCAGGGGGTTGTGACATACTGGGGCTGCCAGCACAGATTTCCCTGCAAAGGCTGCAGTGAGTCAAGCTCTGCAGAGGAGATTGTGCCCCATGGATGGGATTGCAGAGGCTCCCTCAGGTCCCCAGCACGAATCAGCAACCAGGAATAGACACAAAAGGCTCCCATGAAGATTTTGGGGGCAGTGTCCTGTAGGGAGGGGACAGTGTCACCCCACCAGGGCGGGGCTGGCAAGTGGGAGGCTGCTCCAGGGCTCTGCAAGAGGCCTCGTGCTCTGCTCGGCCCCAGCACTGGCTGGTCCCAACACCCCCGGCTGCCCCCGGCCCTGGGCAGCTCTGCTGCCACAGGCTGTGCCCTCACCGTGGCCCTGCAATGGCCCTGCCTGTCCCTCACCCCTGGCCCTGCCCCTGTCCCTTGGCTCTCTCTCTGCCAGCTGAGTGTGGGGCACACGGGCTGGGGGTCCCTCCCGCGCCCCCCGGGCAGCCGGCGTTGGCTGGGGGGATGTGAGGGCTGGGCCTGCTCAGCACAGCCCCGGCCTCGTGCCCAGCGCCTCTTTCCTGCCCCACACAAGAGCTTCCCGGCCCCCCCAGGGCTCCCCTGCTGCTGCCTCTGCTCCTGGCCCTGCCTTTGCTGCTCCCTTGCCTGGGCCAGCGGCTGCAGGGGGGGGATGGCAGCAGCTTCAGCTCCACGGCACTTCCTGGGGGGAGCTCAGCCCGGGGGGGACGGGCAGGGACCTGATGGGGATGGACAGGGGCCCAGCAGGG
>NW_020922273.1:0-2499 GCF_003984885.1 Neopelma chrysocephalum
ACCCCTGCCCACACAATCTTCCTCTCACCAGCATCTTTCTCACCCCTATGGACGACCTCTCCCATTGTGTTTCAAGGGTATTTGTGTCCATCTTGCAGTATGGGGCCAAGCCAAGGAGGAACTCAGCTCTGATAGTGGGGGACATCTCGTTCACTTCCTAACAAGCACAATGGACCTTTCAGTTAACTTGTGCCATAAAGTTACATTGTACAATACTCTGGCTGGTTTCACATCCTAATATAATTACTTTCTCACTCGTCTATGCTCCCGTGATCATTTAATTCAAAAGTACCCCCCTTACACCGCTGAGCCCAGGTAGTCTTTGAAGAGTAAGATAAAGGCCTCTTGCATGTTGCTGCTTTCCTGGGAGGAAGGAGGGAAGGTGAGCTTTGGAAACAGTGGCCCCCTGCCCACAGTGAAGGGGAGTGGGTATGGAGGCTGAGGGAGATGCCCTGGGCTCAGATTCCAGAGCAGGGACAAGTTGCACTGGGCTGCAAGGCCCAGAAGCCACCAGACCCCAGGGGAGCAGAGCCTGCTGCCAGAGCTGCTGCCATGGCTGGGCTGCAGGGCAGCTCTCACTGCCCAGTGCCCATCTCAGGGCTCACGCTCCCACATCAGCCTTACCATGTCAGGGAAGCACAGGAGGTTCTCCACTAGCTCAAATGGCCCTGGTGAGGGAGTACTGCCATGGTGGGCACGGAATTCCAGAGTGATGGAATCCCAAAAGAGTTTGAGTTGGAAGGGACCTTTTGAGGCCCTCTGGTCCAACCCCCCTGCCATGGGTATGATTCAAAGAAATCCTTTAAACAAACAAAATATGTAAAGCACACTTTCATTACTGTCAGGAAATGCCAGGGAGGTTGGTTCCCCGGGCATGTCCACCGAAAAAGAAAACACAACAGCTTTTGTACATTTCAAAGAAGCGAGCTTAAACTTATCTACCCCACACACTCTTTATGAAGTCTGCTTTATCTAAACAGACATTTGGTTGTCCACCTCCTATTCTTTACTATTATAGAGTGGTTACATAAGTTTTATCACCCCAAACAGCATAGGTTCCCCCACCCTTCTTCTGCCTCTCTTACAATGCTCCGTGCTAAAAGTTTTCTTGTTTTCTTCTTGTTTTCTTTCTGTTTTCTTTCTGTTTTCTTTCTGTTTTCTTGTTGTTTACTTCTTGTTTACATAAGCCAGTTTTATCTTAATTGTCCACAGTTTGGGCAGCGCCCACTTTTAAGCAGTTTACAATTTGCAAAGTCACACCTATATACCTATTTTTACTAACATAACTAAATTTTATTTTATTGTTATTGGTCTTTATTTCATTAGCAGATGCACTAATTCATTTCTAGAACCCGCAGCCTCCCCCAAAGTGCAGAAGCTCCAGAAGTGAAATTTGTTGAAGCTGAACATCAGATCAAAAGCTTCAGGCCTCTTACACTACGATTTGATCAGCTCTGCCTCCTCAAGAAGTCAGGAAAAAAAGTACAGCTGCATGAAAAATAAATGAGCAGCTTTTTCTGACTCTGGAACCAGAAAATAATGACATGAAACCCAAATGCAGCACTATCACTTGTCTTTCCAAATGCCAGCATTAATTCCCTCTCTCGCAGCTCCCAGAGACTTGTTAAACAAACGAGCCCTATAATGTATTTTGCAAGTGAAAGGTCCCGGGGTGGAAGAAGTCAACTCCAACACAGAAGGCCCTTAACAGAAATGCTGCAGCTTGCTCCAGGAGTTTTGCACCGAAGGGGATCTGCCTGACCTCACTCCTGCCACAATCTCTTATTTCTCCTTCGATCAAACAAGCAGTTCTGCAGCACTAGCAATAGTCTGGGCTTTTAGTCTCAAAACCTGGAAGTCAAGTCGGCCCCTGCAAGTCACAAAGGGCTGGTTTTCTGTGAGCACAGACAAGTCAGGCATCTTTTTATGCCAGAAACAAATTCTCTGTTTAACACATGCCTGATGAGCTGCATTTTCCCTGCACACCTGGGCCATGCCCCGGATGGTGAGTGCTCAGCCACGCTGTCATCTGATTATCCTCCCTATGCCCTCGGGGGCATTTTTGGAGCCAATTTACACCTCTAATATTTTTTTCTTTCCTGGAGAGAGAACTGATTTTGCTTGCACGTTGTAATCCCTTCAGAAGAACTTTTCCCTTTTCCCCCTAGTTTTTCTCACTTGTTGTTATTACTTTTTTCCCCCTAAGTTTAAAAATTAAAGCCTTTGCTCTGAAAGAGGGTGAAGGAAGAATGAAGAAGCTTCAAACCAAGGAGAAAAACCTTAAAATCCGAATTTCCATGAGCAGCACAAGTCTCCTCCCGCTGCATTAATGCCTCTTCACGAAACGGCGACGGCCTCTGCAGGCAGCTGCCTAAAAACACCCACGGCTCCTCGAGAAAACAGAAATGCAATTGTTATATTTTTTTCCCCCTAAAGATTTAATTTTTCTCTCTTACATTCAGCCCCTCGGTGACTCCCGAGAGCCCTCTGCAAAGCCAT
>NW_020922274.1:0-2223 GCF_003984885.1 Neopelma chrysocephalum
AGGGAGCGCCCGGCCAAGGGGCAGAGCCTGAGCCGAGCCTTCCCTCCGTGCCCTGGCGCTCTTTGCAGCTGGAAAAGGACAGGAGCCGAGTGGGCCAGTACGTGCGCCAGGCCCTGCCGTACCTGGAGAGCCCAGAGGAGCCCCTGCGAAAGCTGGCCATCAAGTTCCTGGGTGAGCCACAAGGCCGGGGTCCCTCCCCGCCCCGCTGCAGCTCGGCCCCAGCCCCGGCTGCTGCAGCGGCAGCAGGATGCGGCCCAGGGCATGTGGAGCCCCGAGTGGCCTGGCGCCTGCTGCCGCCCTGGGCCAGCCCAGCCCTGGGGCGTCCCCATGGGGGGGACCTGTGCCTCTGGGGCCCTGACAGCCTCTGTCTTCCCAGGGATCACCGCCAGGTCCATGAAGCAGGAGCAGCCAGAGCTGCAGCTCATCTGCCAGGGTGAGGGAAGGCACCTTCCAGCTGATCCCCTTGGGCCCTGCTCCCTCCTGGCCATGGCAAGAGCTGGCTGGGATGGCCCGGGCAGGAGGGGCTCCTCACGTCCCCACACCCCTGGCCTCTCACCTTGACTCTCTTTCCTTTCTCTTCCAGCCCTTCAAGGCATGACTGATGACAGCCCTGCTGTCTCAAACCTGGCACTTCAAACGCTCCACATCATCAGAGCTGTACGGAGAACTCCATTCTTCCCATTCTGGTAGTCTCCATTCCTGCCTCTTCAAGCCCATAGAAGCGTGACAGGTGACATCAGACTCACCATGGCAGGCCTGGCAATTCAACGCTGCTACGTGCTAAGAGCTGTACAGATGGCTCCCTACTCCAGATTCCAGTGGCTCCAAGACTGGCTGTGCAGGGTGTGGAAGACCTGGCCTTTTCCACAGGGCAGTGTCTGCCTGTGCTGCTGCAGCTCTGTGGAGAACTGATGAGGGAAGCTCCATCTCCTGGGGCCACGTGAGCCTGTGGGGAAGATGCTTCTTCCCTGCAAGCACTTCCTTTGAGCCCCACAGGGGAACATGACCTATATGTTATCACGCACAGAGGCCCAGGAGCTTTTTTTTTGGTGCCCAGTGTGCACAGGGCCTTGGGGAAGAGGGGAAAAGGACTCCTTGTGCTCAGCAACACTTTCCCTGCTGTGCAGCGTGCCAGCAAAAGGGAGCAGAAGCCCCTTGACCTTTGGTGGCTCTGCTGGAGCCTCAACGCTTGCAGCAGAGTGGAGGGGCAGAGGCTGGAGCTGTGGGGATCCCTGAGGACCTTGTCCTTGGAGATGGCCACAAGCCCTCCCCCAGGCAGGAAGCAGCCTCTGTGTCCTGCCTGTGTGTTGCTGGCTGGATTGCTCCGGGCTCCCAAGTGCCTCTGGAGCGGCTCCTCTGGAGCTCCTTCAGGGCTGCGCCGCTGCCAGGCAGGTTGGCGGGGCTGGGGGAGACCCACAGGGGAGGGGGCGCTGGGAGGCCAGGAAGGGGTGAGGTGCTGCAGAGGCCCTGATGGGACAAGGGAGCGGGAAGCCTTGAGGGGAATCTGGGAGGGGGTGGGTGGCAGAAGGCTGCGAGGGGACAGACTGGGTACAGGCCCCCAGGGGCAGGGTGGAGGAAAAGGCCCCAGGAATTGGGGGGCAGAGGCCATAGGCAGCCCCCAGGCAACCACCTCCTTCCCTGCCAGCCGGCTGCTCTGGTGCTTTCCCGAGGCATCTCCCAGCCCTGTGGCAGAAGCCCTGGAGGCCTCAGCAGCAGGGTGGGCACAGCCCCAAGGGGGCCAGGCTGGCCTGGCTGGGGACAAGGAGGGCAAGGGGTCCCTGCTGGGGCACGTCCGCCGGGTGCTGCCGGCCAGGGGCAGTGGCACGGGCAGGGCTGGCGGCCAGCCTGGGCCCCTGCGGCTGCCCAAGACCACGGGGCTGTGGCCGACACCCCCCTGAGCCAGAGCTCTGGGCCCGCAGAGCTGCTGCCACCATGGGCAGGGCGCTGGGCTCCTCGGGCAGGCCTGCACACTCGCTGCTGCCCAAGCGGCTCCGCGCCCCACACACAACAGCACCAGAGGCTGCCCAGGAGCAGCAGCACCCACAACGCCTGGGCCTCCTCACCCAGGCACCCACACCCGCCAGGACGCCAAAAGTGGCCAGACTGTGGGCACAATTGCACCCGCTTTGGCAAAAGGCTTCAGGCCAAGTGGCCACCACAGCTTTCCAGTGACTCTCCAGCCTCACAGCAACCCTTGGCAGCTTCAGCTGCAGCCTGTCCTCC
>NW_020922275.1:0-1150 GCF_003984885.1 Neopelma chrysocephalum
TGTCCCTCCCTTGTGTCCGTGTCCCCCCTTGTGCCCGTGTCCCCCCCTTGTGCCCGTGTCCCCCCCTTGTGCCCGTGTCCCTGTACTCCCGTCCCCTCGCACGCGTCCACCCCCTCGTGTCTGTGTCCACCCTGTCGTCCGTGTCCTTCTGTGTCCCCTGCGTCCGTGCCCACCCCCATGTGACCGTGTCCCTCCCCGTCCACCCTCTCCCATCTGTGTCCCTCTGTGACCTCCGTGTCCAACCCCTCGTGTCGCCGCCCCTTTAAGTCACCCCCTCGTGCCCGTGTCCCCCCGTGTGTCCCCTCTCCTGTCGATGATGCCCCTCGTGTCCGAATCCCCGTGTGCCCACCCCCTTTCTGGGTCCCACGCACATCCATGTCCCTCCATGCCCACCCCCTCACGTCCGTGTCCCCTGTGTCACATCCGTGTCCCTCTGCATCCCATGTCCACCCCTTCATGTCCGCGTCTCTCCATGACCAACCTCCGTGACCGCGTCCCCCTGTCACACGCGTGTCCCCCTGTGTCCCCTACGTCCGTGTCCACCCCCTCGTGCCCGCATCCCTCCACGACCCCCTCGTCCACGTCCACTCTGTCACATCCGTGTCCCCCGTGTCCAACCCCGCGCGTCCCCTGTGTCCGTGTCCAATTCCTCGTATCCGTGTCCCCCCATCCCATCCCTGTCCCTCTGTGTCCCCTCCGTCCGTGCCCAGCCCCTCGTGTCCGCGTTCCTCCACGACCCCCTGTCCGCGTCCCCCCGTCACACCGGCGTCCCCTGTGTCCAATTCCGCGTGTCCGTGTCCTCTGTGTCCGTGTCCACCCTGTCACACCCGCGCCCCTCCGTGTCCCCTCCGTCCGTACCCACCCCCTCGTGCCCGCATCCCTCCACAACCCCCTTGTCCACGTCCACCCTGTTACATCCGTGTCCCCCGTGTCCAACCCCGCGTGTCCCCTGTGTCCGTGTCCAGCCCCTCGTGTCCGTGTCCCCTGTGCCCGCGTCCACCCTGCCCGTGCCCCTCTGTGTCCCCTCCGTCCGTGTCCACCCCCTCGCGTCCGCGTTCCTCCACGACCCCCGTGTCCTCCTCCCCCCCCGTCACACCCGCGTCCCCCCGCGTCCACCGGGACCCGCGTCCCCTCCGCCCGCGCCCAGCCC
>NW_020922276.1:0-2059 GCF_003984885.1 Neopelma chrysocephalum
GTTACCATCTACATTCCAGCTACGAAGGACAATTTGGATTGGATGCTAGCTGAGGACATGGGATTCCAAGCTGCCTTGTCAGGCTTTGACAGTGATATTTCTGTTCATCTCCCTAAACACAGATTGTGGGCAGAAATAGGTAATTTACCTTTAAAAGCCACAACCAGATCCAAACATGAACCAGTAGAAGGCCTCACAGTCTTCACAGATGCATCTGGGAGAACACGAAAAGCTGCAGTGACTTGGGTAAACCCCGATACCGGACAATGGGAACAGGAGGTGCAGACCAGGAACCAAGGTTCTGTACAGGTTCTGGAACTGGCTGCCATCCGTATTGCCCTGGAGAAATTTTCTGAGCAACCTGTTAATGTTGTTACTGGTTCTTGTTATGCTGCAGGTTTAGTTTCGCGCCTTGAGAGTTCGTTTATTCGAGAAGTTTCTAACCCCCATTTGCTGTTTGAAATGCGTTCCATTTGGTTTCTTGTTAATCACAGGAGGTTTGATTTCTATATTATGCACATAAGGTCACACACCAACATGCCAGGACCCATAGCTGACGGGAACAGGGAAGCTGACAGAGCAGCAATGTTTAACACTGTACCCAGAATCTTAGAGCAAGCAAAATTGTCTCACTCATTTTTCCATCAGAATGCTCGCTCTCTAAAGAGACAATTTCAAATAACAACCAATCAGGCTCGAGACATCATCCTGTCATGCCCAGACTGTCAAAAAATCACACCCATGCCGTCTCAGGAAGGCGTTAACCCTAGAGGGTTAAAGGCTAATGAGATTTGGCAAACAGACATTACACACATCCCAGAATTTGGCAGACTGAAATATGTACATGTAACAGTAGATACACATTCGCAGTACATAACAGCCACAGCACACACAGGGGAAAAGGCCAAGGATGTGATAAGACACTGGCTCAGTTGTTTTGCCACCCTTGGTACCCCAAAACAAATAAAAACTGACAACGGACCAGCATACATCTCAGAAAAGGTAAGAGATTTCCTATCAGACTGGGGAATCTCACATGTCACAGGCATCCCACACTCACCAACCGGTCAGGCAATTGTTGAAAGGGCACACCGCACACTGAAAGAAATGCTTGAAAAACAAAAAAACGGGGGGAACCTGGATAGCCCACAAGAACGGCTGTGGAAAGTAATGTATGTTATCAATTTTTTAAATTGTGACAGCACGGAAAAGAGTAAGTATGAAAGGCAACACAGGCCTCAGGAGCCTGCCTCTCCCAAACCACCGGTCATGGTAAAGGATCTGATTTCTGGACAGTGGACGGGACCACTAGATCTTGTGACGTGGGGGAGGGGTTATGCCTGTGTGGGTGCAGGGAAAGAGTTAAAATGGATTCCTTCCAGGTATGTCAGGCCCTATCTAGGTACACGTTCACATCAGCAAGAACCATAGTAACGCAGAAGTTATGAAAGAGTTATGTTTACATTTCAAGTTTACCCTTAGGAACGACCAATGTGGCAAAAAGCAGTCAATAAAAAATTCATGAGTGCGTGTATGATGAATGAAAGACGGCCGTCGAGCGAATGATGTGTGAATGAATGTGTACTGTATGACTGGACAAATATTAAAACACAAAACACCTCACAATAAACACTACCTCGGCCACAGGGTCACTGTAAGATAAGTTAGTTTTGCTAAGCTTAGCCCGTTCCTTAATAAAGTTGAACTCCCCAGTTATTTAAAACCCTCAAGTTAATAAAGGTTATAAGTTTGCACAGTTAGGCCAAGGCCTTTAAGTTAATAATGTTATTTCTCCAAGTTGCACTACCCCTTAGGAATATAAGAAGGTTTTGAAAAGGTTTACATTAGAAGCATAAGAGGCCAAGGCAAGCAGTGTGCTGGGTCATTGCAAGCTTTGGTAGTTTACAAGTACTGTTATGTTTGTTTGCACTGTTGTTTTGCACTGTTTTTGTGATCCTCTTAAATAATTTAGAGGGGGGTGATGTAGGGGCGTGTCTGAGGTACAGAGGGATGTACCAGGGCAGAGAGGCCCAAGGAGCATGCGCCGAGGTTCACAGCC
>NW_020922277.1:0-2508 GCF_003984885.1 Neopelma chrysocephalum
AAATGAATTAGTGCATCTGCTAAAGGAAGAGGAGTATTAGTCATATTTAAAACCAAGACTAAGTCAGATTCCTCCACATTGGCTGCAGTTGAATTTTGTAAGGTTTCTGATCTCCTCACTCTGGCTGTGAAGGTGTTTCCTTTTCAAGCCTGTCACCTGCAAAGATTTCTCTGAGACAGTGATTTCTTCATCACAGAAAAGCAATGTAGAGAAACCTCTTTGCCACCCCAAGATCATTATTTTCTTGGTTGCCCTCTTGTACTCTGCTGAGGTTCCATTACATCTGCAAGTCAAATGTAACCTGAATGCAGCACTGATCACATAGAGCAATAAATATAGTACAGAGCTTTAGTGTGAACTTCATGCCCATCCTTGGTTTGTTTATGTAAGACTGTGTATTATACAGATAATATAAAACATAAAATAGTTTTCATATCTAAAAATTATTTTCCAGCACATACTAATGTGCCTTTCATAAGCTCCTAATTAGGTTATGTTTTCTCCTAAATTTAATTCCGCTTTATGACCAACAGTCGAGTAGACTTCAACTTCATTTTTGGTTCCAATTTTCATTCTGTTCAGTGTGTGTGTATATATATGTATACACAAGAAGATAATCCTTTATTCATCTTTTGAGCAGAACACTTTTCATTCGTGCAGCTAAAGTCCTGTCTCTGAATGTTCATTATCAGCCCCTGATGTGCTGCCTGGAGCACAATATCCTAATAATTGGAGTTTAAGAAAAAAAAAAAAGCCGGTTATAAAAGTTACAGTGTTTCATTTTTGTGCTTGTTCTGATTCTAAATTATTTAAGCATTTGACTAGCTCGTAGACATAGAAACTTATGTCTCCCGTGCGTTTTTCCACCCCAAAGTGTTCTATGGTTTCCTTTGTCTTACACACTATGTCAGAGTATTCAAATGCACTGTGTAGTACCAGTAGCCTGTGGCACATTACAAGAAAAATTGAGATAGTTTCTCAGTAAGATGCATTTTATTTTGACCTATTTCCTTCCACTTGAGTCTAACATTTGGTCTCTTCATAGTCAATATTCTGTTTTATGGGAAGGTTTTAAAATTTTACTGAAGGAGGTGAGTAAGAGGTGAAGGACAAACTAAATTTATATTATTCCTTTTGCCATTATTATTAAAAATAGGAAAGAAGAAGAAGTGTTGGGGAAAATACAGGGAATGCTGATGCAATTATATGTGCAAAGCTACGTGCTTGCTTTTACTCTTGAAATTTAGACCTCTGCTTCACATTCTCTTCTCTCCTACAGACTGGGACAGTTCATTTCAGTTGCATTTTCCAACTACTGACATCCATGTTCATTCCTAAATTCACTTCATATGCTTCCAAATCCTTAGGACAACATTCAGTTTAGACAAACCAAGAAAACTCTGGAGTGATTCCACTGACCTCAATGTAATTACTCAGTGCTGAATTAAAGGCACAGGTGCGTAACTTAAGACCCATGTGTTTGGAGTAACAAGAAGAGATCAAAATCTCAGCTTTTATCATTAAATTCAATGTTTCTAGACCTTAATCTAAGACACATTTGTAGAGAGAGGTGATAGCTTCTTTTTAGATGCATTATTAAATCTTGAAGAAAATAAGTCAATTCTGGGCCTGTAGAACCCTGTTGGGGTCTTCCACTGGGTGAAACGGCCGTGAAGGTGGCAGTCAGATTTTTCAGGTGGTGATTAAGTGCTGTGGACGTCTCACCCGAGTCATCTTGCATTTCCTCTTCTGCTTTAATTGCACAAAGAGCCATTGACCTCATTTTGTGCCAGGACTGCACCAACAGTGTTTTCTTGGACTGCTCACTTTTTCTCCCAGCTCACCGTCTAATACTAACCTGTGATTAAATATTGAAAAAAAGTGATCTGTGAATGATTTTAAGGTGAGACAAGATTGTCACTGTTAATGGCTGTTAGGGGGGTACTTTTGAATTAGATGATCAGTGGAGCATAGAGGTGTGAGAAAGAATATATATTAGGATGTGAAACCAGCCAGAGTGCTGTACAATGTAACTTTATGGCACAACTTAGCTGAAAGGTCCACTGTGTTTTTTAGCAAGTCAACTTGATGTCCCTCATGATCAGAGCGGAGTTCCTTCTTGGCTTGGCTCCATGCTGCAAGATGGACACAAATACCCTTGAAACACAATGGGAGAGGTCGTCCATAGGGGTGAGAAAGATGCTGGTGAGAGGAAGATTGTGTGGGCAGGGGTCGCTCGCCCCTTGCCCTACAGCAGGGCATGCGCAGACTGTTGCTCTCAGGTGATGAACAGGCGGGGTTTGGCTGCCACTCAGGCATCACCTTATACTGTGTCCTGGCCCTACGTGGTGTAATGTAGAGCTGCTAAAATGGGGTGTCAGGACTGCTGGGGTGAGCGATGCTCATCCTTCACTCGAGACTGTTGCTCCGTGGGGACGCCCGCTAAGCATGGGCACCGACCAGCTGCTGCAGATCCTGGCAGCCCTGGCCTGTCTGTGTGGGTAAGCA
>NW_020922278.1:0-1502 GCF_003984885.1 Neopelma chrysocephalum
GTGTGAGAAAGAAGTCATATTGAGGATGTGAAAGCAGCTAGAGTATGGTACAATGTAACTTCATGGCACAAGCTAATTCTAAGGTCCATTGTGCTTTTTAGCAAGTCAGCCTGATATCCCCTATTATCAGAGCTGAGTTCTTCCTTGGTTTTGCTACATATTACAAGATAGATACATCTACCCTTGAAACACAATAGTAGAGGTCATACATAGGGGTGAGAAAGATGATGGTGGGAGGAAGATTATGTGGGCAGGGGTCGCTCGCCCCTTGCCCCACAAGTAGGGCATGTGCAGACTGTTGCTATCAGGTGATGAACAGGCGGGGTTTGGCTGCCATTCAGGCATCACCTTATACTGCGTACTGGCCCTACGTAGTGTAATGTGGAACTGATAAATATGGGGTGTCAGGATTGCTGAGTTGAGCGATGCTCATCCTACCACCGAGACTGTGTTGCTCCGTGGGGACGCCCGCTAAGCACGGCCACCGACCAGCTGCTGCAGATCCTGGCAGCCCTGGCCTGTCTGGGTGGGTAAGCACAGTTTATTGATAGGAAGCAACCGAGAGAACAAACTTTTTAACCTTTTAATCCTTTTAGTGTCCCTTTAATTCCACTTTATTATTGAATAAGTTGTTCCCTTTTAATATCATAGTATTTTTCCTTTAATTTCCCCTTTACTAACCAATATCGTGTTATCCATAATATAGTGTTAAGATCCCTTTTTTGGCATCCCTTTTTATTAGTTAAGATTACACTATATTGAATGCTGTTTGTAGTATTTGTTTTAAGGCCACACAATAAGGTAGTTATTTTGTATCTCTTTAGTTTTTGGTTCTTTTCACTAAGTTTATTGTTATTATTACTATTTTCACCGCAATAAAGATATTCTGTGTGTTTGAATATCTGTGCACTTGTTTTATTCCAGGCATGTATCCTAACGAACTGTTACACTTGCCCTTTGCCCAGGAGAAAGCAAAAAACTCCACCCCCCCCCAGTCTTCTGAGGGCTCCCAACCTGCAATGTGGGCTGGGCCAGTTCTTCTGTGTGTGTGAGTCACCCAAGGCAAAGCACCTCCCCCATTCAACATCTTTCTTTTCCAGTGGGGCAGGGGAAAGAAAAATTCCTGCTTGGTTTTTTAGAAGAAGTAAAGTTATGAGAGGGATCCCCTCCCCCTGCCCTCACTGCCCCCCAATAACAGGGACTGGGGAGAGCTGGGAAGCTTTACTGGGAACACTGGGAGCAGCCGGCTGGGGTCAGAATAAAAGCAGGGACGCAGGGGACACACGACCCCCTAAACTCAGCGTGGGGAGGGACTGGGGGGTCCCGGCTGGGCCCGAGGCCACGGGGAGGGGCTGCGGCCGCCGGTGGCTCAGGAGCTCTGTGGGGAGAGAAAAGGGGGTGAGAGCAAAAGGGCTGGGGGGGGCAGGGGGGGCCCAGAGGCTGTGGGAGAGCAAGGGGGGGGACACGACCCCCGGGGACCCCCCTTTACCTTCTCCCGCAGG
>NW_020922279.1:0-3173 GCF_003984885.1 Neopelma chrysocephalum
ATATAGAGTCTTGGCCACTTCTCTCGTTCAGCTATATCCAAAGCCAATTGAACGGCTTTAAGCTCTGCGAACTGACTTGACCCACCTTGTCCTTCTGTTGCTTCTGCAACTCGCCGTGTGGGACTCCACACGGCTGCCTTCCATTTTCGGTTTGTCCCTACAATGCGGCAGGAGCCATCCGTGAAGAGCGCATATCGCCTTTCATCTGCTGGTAGCTTGTCATATGGTGGGGCCTCCTCAGCCCGTGTCACCTGCTCCTCTTCTTCAGAGGACAGTCCGAAACTCTCACCTTCGGGCCAATTGGTGATAATTTCCAGAATCCCAGGGCGATTAGGATTCCCTATCCGGGTTCGTTGTGTGATCAGAGCGATCCACTTACTCCATGTGGCATCGGTGGCGTGATGTGTAGCAGGAACTCTCCCCTTGAACATCCAGCCCAGCACTGGTAGTCGGGGTGCCAGGAGGAGCTGCGCTTCGGTGCCGATCACTTCTGAGGCAGCTCGAAGTCCTTCATAAGCAGCCAGGATCTCTTTCTCAGTTGGTGTATAGCTGGCTTCAGATCCTTTGTATCCCCGACTCCAGAATCCCAGCGGTCGTCCTCGGGTCTCCCCAGGCACTTTCTGCCAGAGGCTCCAAGAAGGGCCATTCTTCCCGGCTGCAGTGTAGAGCACGTTCTTCACGTCCTGTCCTGTCCTTACTGGCCCAAGGGCTACCGCATGGACAATCTCCTGTTTGATTTGTTCAAAGGCCTGTTGTTGTTCAGGGCCCCACTGGAAATCATTTTTCTTCCGTGTCACAAGGTAGAGAGGGCTTACAATTTGACTGTACTCGGGGATATGCATCCTCCAAAAGCCCACAGCGCCTAGGAAAGCCTGTGTTTCCTTCTTGCTGGTTGGTGGGGACATGGCTGCTATTTTGTTAATTACCTCCGTTGGAATTAGGCGACGTCCATCTTGCCACTTCACTCCTAAGAACTGAATTTCCTGAGCAGGTCCCTTGACCTTACTTCGTTTAATGGCAAAACCAGCTCTTAGGAGGATCTGGATTATCTTCTCTCCTTTCTCGAAGACTTCCCCCGCTGTGTTCCCCCATACAATGATGTCATCAATGTACTGTAGATGTTCTGGAGCCTCGCCCTTTTCCAGTGCAGTCTGGATCAGTCCATGGCAAATGCTGGGACTGTGTTTCCACCCCTGAGGCAGTCGATTCCAGGTGTACTGCACACCTCTCCAAGTGAAAGCAAATTGTGGCCTGCACTCCGCTGCCAAAGGAATGGAGAAGAAGGCGTTGGCAATGTCAATGGTGGCATACCACTTGGCTGCCTTGGACTCCAGCTCGTACTGGAGCTCCAGCATGTCCGGCACAGCAGCACTCAGGGGTGGTGTGACTTCATTGAGTCCACGGTAATCCACCGTCAGCCTCCACTCTCCGCTGGACTTACGCACTGGCCATATAGGGCTATTAAAGGGTGAGCGAGTCTTGCTGACCACCCCCTGGGTCTCCAGTTCACGGATCATCTTATGTATGGGAGTCACAGAGTCTCGGTCGGTGCGGTATTGCCGACGGTGCACGGTTGCTGTGGCTATCGGTACCAACTGTTCTTCAACCTTCAGCAGTCCCACAGCAGAGGGGTCCTCTGAGAGGCCAGGCAAGGTGTTCAACTGTCTAATTTCCTCTGCCTCCACAGTAGCTATGCCAAACGCCCAACGAAGTCCTTTTGGGTCTTTGAAATACCCACTCCTCAGGTAATCTATGCCAAGGATACACGGGGCCTCTGGACCAGTCACGATGGGGTGTCTGTGCCATTCCTTCCCAGTCACGCTTACTTCAGCTTCCAGTACAGTCAGCTGTTGGGATCCCCCTGTCACCCCAGAAATAGAGATGGATTCTGCCCCTATGTATCTTGATGGCATCAAAGTACATTGTGCGCCGGTGTCAACTAAAGCCTTATATCTTTGTGGCTCTGATGTGCCAGGCCACTGAATCCACACTGTCCAATAGACTCGATTGTCCCTCTCCTCTACCTGGCTAGAGGCAGGGCACCCCTAGTCCTGGTCATGGTACTCGTTGCGCTCTTCTTGTAAGTATGACCTGGAAGTCCCTTCAAGAGGATCAGACATATCATCATTCCTGGGCCGTCTGGAGTCTTGCCTACGAGAG
Source organism: Neopelma chrysocephalum (assembly GCF_003984885.1). NCBI lineage: Eukaryota > Metazoa > Chordata > Aves > Passeriformes > Pipridae > Neopelma > Neopelma chrysocephalum. Next base: position 2,161 of record NW_020922279.1, read on the forward strand.
ACTGGAGCAGCATTCATCCTCAAAGAGTTCCTTGTGGTACTTGTCCCTCTTTTCAATTCACGTACCCGGGCTGCTAAGGAAGAGGTGGGTTTCCCATCCCACTTCCTCATATCTTCTCCGTGCTCTTGGAGGTAAAACCATAGATTGCCACGTGGAGTGTACCCTCTCTCCTTAGCTGGGGGACGCTGGCTTCTGATAGCAGAGACCCTTGTTTGTCCTGGCGAGGTATGGAAGATCCCTTCCTTAATTTCTTCTCTTAGCCTCTGGTGTCCTTCTTCAATCTTCTCTTCCAGGCTTCGGACATGTTCAGCCAGTTTGGTTTCCACCGATGAGACGTGGGCTCGTAATGGGGCGGTGACAGTGTCTTCATAAATCCTGAGTTTGCTGACCAATGCACCAACCTTGTCCTCTCCCTCCCTCCATTGCAGCGTTGCTAGGTAGCGGGAATACATTTCTGGCCCGAGTCGTGCAAACTTCAACCACATCTGGGATGTGCACTGTACACCATCTGGACTTTTAGGAAATCTTTCGTCCTCTGAAAAGATTATCTCCAGTACAGCCAATTCTCTCAAGCACCGGATACCTTGTTCCATCGTGTTCCACTGTCCTTGCTGTACGTGGAGGTCCTCCTTGCAAAGGTATCTCTCCCTTACACTGGACAACAGTCGCCGCCAGAGGCTGAGAGTTTCCTGCCTTCTTCCAATCCCCTGATCAATGACGACATCTCGAGACAGGGATCCCAGTTGCCTTGCTTCACTTCCATCTAGAATTGTGTCGTTAGCGGCGGCATCCCAGATTCGGAGCAGCCAGGTCAGGATGGACTCGTTCGCCTGTCGTGTGAACTCTCTCCGAAGCTCACGTAGCTCACCCAGGGATAGGGACCGAGTGATTATTTCTGGTTCTGTCTCCTCCGGTGGATGTGAAGGTCCTGCCTCTTTGTCATCATTTGCTATGCGGACTGATTTAGTCTTCGATTTCCTTTTCTGGACAGGGGCGACTGCTATTGGTTTCTG
>NW_020922280.1:0-1523 GCF_003984885.1 Neopelma chrysocephalum
GCCCAGCCCAGGAGGGGATGGCTGCAGGTACCTGTGCTGCCCTGCGGAAGCGGCCACGGGCACGGAGCTGCTCTTCTGTCCGCTCCTGGCCTGCATCTGGCAAAGAGCGAGCGCGCTCAGAGCTGAGGGTGTGCGGGAGAGGCCGGAGAACACAGCCCAGGCCTGGGCTCCAGGAGCAGGCAGGGCCAGCCCCGGGATGCCCAGTGGATGGAGCACGGCTGCTGGGAGATCAGCCCCAGCCCCTCTGCCCCCCTCCCTTTCCCTGGGCATGTCCAGAGGGGATGGGACAGGATGAGGCCAAGGGGGCTGCAGCCACCAACCCTGTGGCCCAGCTCCAGCACTCACCCTCCTGCGGGGGCTGCGCCTGCTGCACCTCTTCAGGCTGCTGTGCTGGAGCAGCCCCAGGGCTTTCCTCCTCCTCCTTCTTCCTCCGGAGCAGCCTGAGCAGGCTGAAGCGTCTCCCTGCCATGCCACAGTCTGGTGTCGAGGGCACCTGCAAGAGAGACACCTCGGAGAAGCTCCGGGTCACTAAGTCCTGCAGAATGGCCTTGAGGCCACCTGCCACAGGGATTGGAGACGCCTCGGAGAAACTCCGGGTCTCCAAGTCCTGCAGAAAAACCTCGAGGGCACCTGCCACAGGGATTGGAGACAGCTCGGAGAAGCTCCGGATCTCCAAGTCCTGCAGCAGGGCCTCGAGGGCACCTGCCAAAGGGGTTGGAGACGCCTCGGAGAAACTCCGGGTCTCCAAGTAACGCAAAAAAGCCTCGAGGGCACCTGGAAGTGAGAAAATCCTCCAAAACGCTCCGGGTCGGCAAGGCACGAGTTGGCTGCACGGGGGCTCCGCACAGCTCCGCTCTGTCCCGTCCTGTCCCGTCGCCTGCTCCGAGGAGCACTGTTGACACTGTGGCCGTGTCACCAGCAGCACCTCTGTCACCACGGGTCATAAAGGGCCCTTGGACACCCTGCCCCTTCCATCCCACCGGCCACGCCCAGCGTGTCACAAAGGGCCCTGTGACACGGTGCCACCTGGCCTGGGGCCTCCCCCAGCCCGGCCAACCTGCCCCGCCTTGGAGGGAATCCGCTCTCTGAAGTATCTAATCTGGCTGGACCTGAACTGTGGGAACAGCTCAAGAAATGAGCAAACACTCCCTCCCGGGCCTGCTCATGGCAGCACAAGGAGCCCCCTCGGCCGCCGACGCAGCCGCAGCGGGAAGGGCACAGGGCCTTCCACACAAGCTGCCACGGCCTCCTTGGGAGAAGTTCCAGCTGGTGGCCATCCTAAACACGGGGGGTGACACCGAGAAGGAAGGTGTGGGCAAGGGTACCAATGCTGCTGGCAGCCCTTTGGCCAGGGCTGCACCCAAATCAGCAGCTGTGGCAAGTCCTGGCCCAAGGAGACCTGCCACCGCCCCGAGTCCTGGCAAGGGTGCTGCCCGTCTCCTGCCCCAAAGAGCTGTGCCCCCAGGTATTAGTTCATTTGAATACATGCCCAGAATAAAGACAAGCACAACAGACATTCAAAC
>NW_020922281.1:0-1623 GCF_003984885.1 Neopelma chrysocephalum
TGGTCTGGCCTCAAGGGCACCTTCCACAGGCACTGGTGATGCCCAGAAAAGCTCCGGGTCACCAAGGCCCGTGGCCTGGCCTCGAGGGCCACTCCCACAGGGAGTGCGGATGCCTCGGAAAAACCTCCGGGTCACCAACTCCTGGGGTCTGGCCTCGAGGGAACTTGCAGGAAAGAAAACTCTCGGAAATGCTTCGGGTCAGCAACGAACGAGTTGGCTGCGAGGAGACTCCTCACAGCACCGCTCAGTCCCGTCCTGACCAGACGCGTGCTCCGAGCACTGTGGCGTGGCCGCGTTGACGCCAAACACCTATATCAGGATGTGTCACAAAGGGCCCTTGGACACCCTGCCCTGTCCCATCCCATCGGCGACGGTCACCGTGTCACAAAGGGCCCTGTGACACACGGCCACGGGCCCTGGGGCCTCCCCTAACCTGGCCAACCTGCCCCAAGTTGGAAGGAATCCATTCCCTAAAGCAGCTGAGACAACCGGATGTGAACTTTAGGAATGGCTCCAAAGAGGAGCAAACACTCCCCTCCTGGGCCGGCTCGTGGCAGCAGAATGAGCCTGAGGAGGATCACCCAAGCGATTGGGAAAGATTTAAGGCCTGGAGGGACTTATATGGGGCCTGAAAGGACTATTTATCTACGGACTTTCATGTTATTCCCCAGTTTTTACCACGTTTAATGTACCCCCACAATTATCCCCATGTTAATCCCCTTACTTTATATGGTTCAGGGCATGTTTGGACTTGCCCTCAGATTTTTCCCGCCAAAAGTTGTTTACTCCCTTGTTCTCCCTGGTTTTCCCGCTCATCTCTCACTGATGGCTGATGAGTGCCGCAGTGCACAGTGAGCTCCCATTGGTCCCTTCCCTTAGATACTCCTGAGTTCCACCCATCTTTTCCTTGGTTCCCAATCCTGTTTCACCCCGAGTTGTCAATCCCTTGCTCCACCCCAGTTATCAGACCACCCCTTACCCAAACCCTATATAAGTCTCTGTCTCCACTAATAAACTTGCCATTGCACCCTGACCTTCTACTGTGTCAGAACCCTTTTGCGCAGTGTTGTGTCCCTATTCCCTTTCCCTTCGGGCCGTGGCAGGAGCCCCCTCAGCTGCCGACACAGCAGCAGCGGGAGGGGCACGGGGCCTCCACAGAAGGTGGCACGGCCTCCTTAGGGGAAGTCCTGGCTGGTGGCCATCTAAACAGGGGGGATGTGGCACAGAGGAGCAACTTGTGGGCAAGGGCACGAATGCTCCTCTGACCCCTTTGGCCGTGGCTGCGCTGAAATCAGCAGCAACTCATTTGCCTTCAAATGGTCCATTGAGAGTCAATTTCAAAAACTAAACAGAAGCAAAAAACCTGGCATTGTTAATTTTGCAAAGGGTTTTTTACTAAGGGATAAGAAGTGAATAATTCCGATAAGGGATAAAAGCCCTCAAGGAAGAAAAGTTCCCTCAGTGTTCCAAAAGCACCCCAAACAAGGGAGGATATTGCAAAAACACTAATCCTTCCTCTAGTGCAGAGAACTAACTGGCCAGGAAAGCTTTGAAGGGCTCGAAAATACAAATGAATTCTGTATTGGATGATTTGGAGTTGAGAGAGTGAGTGCTCCAGCCTTT
>NW_020922282.1:0-1244 GCF_003984885.1 Neopelma chrysocephalum
TCCTGCACCCCCTCTCAGAAGAAACCAGTATAAACCAGTATAAACCAGTATAAACCAGTATAAACCAGTATAAACCAATAGAAACCAGTAGAAACCAGTAAGCCTCAAAAATCACTCCCAGTGCGTCCTGCAACCCCTCCCAGTAGAAACCAGTAAGCCCAAAAATCACTCCCAGTGCATCCCGCACCCCTCCCAGTAGAAACCAGTAGAAACCAGTAAGCCTAAAAATCACTCCCAGTGCGTCCTGCAACCCCTCCCAGTAGAAACCAGTAGAAACCAGTAAGCCCAAAAATTGCTCCCAGTGAGTCCTGCACCCCCTCCCAGTATAAACCAGTATAAACCAGTATAAACCAATAGAAACCAGTAAGCCCCAAAACTACTCCCAGTGCATCCTGCACCCCCTCCAGTATAAACCAGTAGAAACCAGTAGAAATCAATACAAACCAGTAGAAGCCAGTAAGCCCCAAAACTACTCCCAGTGCGTCCTGCAGCCCCTCCCAGCAGAAACCAGTAGAAACCAGTAAGCCCCAAAATCACTCCCAGTGAGTCCCACACCCCCTCACAGTAGAAACCAGTATAAACCAGTAACCCCAAAAATCACTCCCAGTGCATCCTGCAACCCTCCCAGTAGAAACCAGTAGAAACCAGTAACTCCAAAAATCACTCCCAATGCATCCTGCAACCCAGTAGAAACCAGCAGAAACCAATAGAAACCAGTATAAACCAAAAAGCCCAAATATCACTCGCAGTGGGTCCCGTGCTCCCTCCCAGTATAAACCAGTAAGCCCAAAAATCACTCCCAGTGGGTCCTGCAACCCCTCCCAGTACAAACCAGTAGAAACCAGTAAACCACTATAAACCAGTATAAACCAGTAACCCTAAAACTCACTCCCAGTGCATCCCGTACCCCCTCCCAGTATAAACCAGTAGAAACCAGTACTCCTTACCTTCTCGGGGAGGCGGAGCCACACCGGTCCCGGCCCCGCCCCCAATCCCAGCACCCCCAGCGCCGCCTCCAATCACGAGGCCACGTCAGCCGCGAAGCCCAATCGCAGCGGGTCGGCCTCCTGGGGGGGCGTGGCTAAGTAAGGGAGGGGCGTGGCCTACGGACCCACACCCACCCCCCAAGCCACGCCCACCTTCAGGCTCTCCAGGTGCCTCCGGGCCTCGTGGGCGTGGCCAACGGGGTCCAGCACTTACAGCAGCAGCGATAGGGTGAGGAGGCAGCCTGGTCACGCCCATGC
>NW_020922283.1:0-2924 GCF_003984885.1 Neopelma chrysocephalum
AGTGGCTCTGTCCAGGGACACCTTGGCCTCCCCCTCCCAGAGCTGTGCACAAGGGGCAGACGTGGCTGCCCCAGGCACGGGGGGTTATCCAAACCCCAAAGGAGCACCTGCAGTTCTAAGAGCAGGTCCCCACCCCAGACAAGTGAGAGGAGCCCCAGTGGCAGGTCAGGCTGCAGACCCTGCCATGGGGGGACACTGCAGGAAGGGTGGGAATGGGATAACTCATTGTGGGGTACAGGGAGTTCCCCAAGGGCTGGGGAAGGTCCTGGGACTCTGTTCACATCACCACAGCCCTGAATCCCAGACTGGTTTGGGCTGGGAGGGACCTCAAAGCCCATCCAGTGCCACCCCCTGCCATGGGCAGGGACACCTTCCACCAGCCCAGGTTGCTCCAAGCCCCGTCCAACCTGGCCTGGGACACTTCCAGGGATCCAGAGGCAGCCACAGCTTCTCTGGGCAACCTGGGCCAGGGCCTCCCCACCCTCCCAGGGAAGAATTCCCTCCCAATCTCCCATCTCTCCCTGCCCTCTGGCAGTGGGAAGCCATTCCCCCTGTGTCCTGTCCCTCCAGGCCCTTGTCCAAAGCTCTTCTCCAGCCCCTCCTACAGCTGGACACAATATCCATCCTCCCCATCCAGCTGTGCAGGGACAGCCCACAGGGTTTTCCTGCTGACACATCCCAGCACGGGATTTGTTCCCACTGCAACAGCACCACCTTGCTGGCTCCTGGATTTCAGTGCTCTCCAGTCAATCCCAGACCTTGGGATGAAACAGCAGCTGGATATTGTCCCTTCCTATGAGACCATGTGAGAGAAGAGCATTTCCCACCTGTCATGACCAGGTTTGGCACATTGATTTAACCTGAAAAACTCTGATTCTGTTTTCAGGAAATTTTAGAGGGCTGGAGCCCCTCTCTTCTGAGACAGACTGGGAGAGCTGGGGGTGTCCAGCCTGGAGAAGAGAAGGATCCAGGGAGACCTGAGAGCCCCTTGCAGGGCCTAAAGGGGCTCCAGCAGAGCTGGGGAGGGACTGGACAAGGGATGGAGGGACAGGACAAGGGGGAATGGTTTCCCACTGCCAGAGGGCAGGGTGAGATGGGAGACTGGGAAGGAATTGTTCCCTGTGAGGGTGGGGAGGCCCTGGCCCAGGTTGCCCAGAGAAGCTGTGGCTGCCCCTGGATCCCTGGAAGTGTCCAAGGCCAGGTTGGACGGGGCTGGTGGAAGGTGTCCCTGCCCATGGAATGAGTTGGGCTTTAAAGTCCCAAGCCAGACCTGTTGGGGATTCTGTGATTCTATGAAATTTTACCCAGAAGTTCTGGGGGAGGGTGATTCCAAGGCAGCTGGAGCAGACCCCAAGCCCATCCCAGCAGTGGGGATGAAGGGCAAGCAGGATGAGCTCCAACCCAGCTCTGCTCACCTGCCCTCAGCCCCTGCAGCACCTTGGCACATTGAAGTGCCCGGGTCTGACCCAGGCTCGATCCCAAATCACAGCTGAGTTCCAACCATCAGCAGCCACGAGCTTGGGGAAGCACAAGAAGTGTTCCCAACACCACTCTCCCCTCCAAACACCGACAGAATCCCTGGAAGGTCCTGGCTGGTTTTTGTCCCCCCCCGAGGCAGGGCAGCCCCCCAGGGCACGTACCATAGTTCTCGGAGGAGGACACGTAGGTGAGGACGAGCAGGGCGACGTTCTCCAGCAGGTTGAGCAGCAGGGTGAGGTGGCACAGGCACAGGTAGCGGGGGTGGGAGCAGTGGCAGCTCTGGTAGTGGTTCCAGTAGGCCAGGGCCACGAGCAGCCGGGGGGCCGAGTGCAGCCCGATGCACAGGCGCCACACGTAGCGCTGCGGGGTCTCGCCCCCGATGGCAGCGCTGATGGAGGGCAGGTAGTTGGGCACCTGCACGGAGACAGTGGTTCAGGGGGCAGCACGCACTCTCAGGGGCACTAAAACCACCTTTTTTTAGCCCTAAATGAGTTTATTCCTGTTTATGAAGCCAGGGAATGTCACCCCGCAGGGCCAGGAGGGCCCCGGCCCTGCTGGGACAGTCCTGGGTGCTGGGGGGGGCTCAGCTTTACACCTTTGATCTTTCGTAGAATCCCAGAAGGTTTGGGTTGGAAGGGCCTCAAAGCCCATCCAGTGCCACCCCCTGCCGTGGGCAGGGACACCTTCCACCAGCCCAGGTTGCTCCAAGCCCCGTCCAACCTGGCCTTGGACACTTCCAGGGATCCAGGGGCAGCCACAGCTTCTCTGGGCAACCCGTGCCAGGGCCTCCCCACCCTCACAGGGAAGAATTCCTTCTCCATATGTCATCCAACCCTGCCCTGTCTCCATGGGAAGCCACTCCCCCTTGTCCTATTGCAACAGGCCCTGCTGAAGCTCTCCTGCTGGAGTGAGGTGACTCCTGCCCTCGGTTCCCAGCTTGGATCCAGCAGCTTGAACCCAACCTCATCCCATTGGGAACCCCAGGCCATCCTCCCCAGGCACGTGCCTGTGGCTCCTCTGAACTCCAGCACATCTGGGGGGCAGCAGTTCTGGACCAGCCCTCCCACAGGACAATGGACTTCCCTGCAGCTCCCCCACCGTTTTCCCTCACCACAGTCACCCCGACGTGCCCAGCACAGACACCAGCCTGACCAGTCTGTGCTTCCCTTGGTCCCATCACAAAGGCCAAACCCAGTCCCGAGGGATCATAAGGACAATGGAATAAAGTGGCTTGTTCTGGGTTCTGCAACACTGCTGGTGGGAAAACCCAGGAGGAGGGAAGGAGCCCAGGAGGGGAGGGAGAGAGGGGGGAGCCCAGGACAGAGAGGGGAAGAGCAGCCCAGGAGGAGGGGAGGAGAAGGAGGAGCCCAGGAGGAGAGAGGGAAGCCCAGGAGGAGGGAGGGAAGCCCAGGAGGACACAGGAGCTCTGTCTCCCCCCTGGGTGC
>NW_020922284.1:0-1201 GCF_003984885.1 Neopelma chrysocephalum
TGCAGGCTCTTCCTAAACGGGAGAGCTGCAGCATTGCAGAGCTGGTTCGTGCCTGCCAAGGGGTCGGCTCAGTGGGACACCAAACTGACTCATTAGCAGTAGCCTTGAGTGCTCAGCTGAGAGTGCAGGAGGGAGCCAGACCCAGGAGTGGTTGTTACACTTGCGGTGCGCCCGACCACTTCCAAAGAGAGTGTCCCAGGAGACCCATAGAAGCAGCCCCCCGTAGGCGCCCAAAAGCAAGGAAGGTGCCAAAAAACGGGAGACGAGGGGCGTTGTCGCACGCCCCGCTACAACAAACATATGCGACACAAGGGAACAGGCCGGCAATCTGTGCCCCCCCACCCCTGCCAGCGCTTTGTGCCCCTCCACCGCAGCCAGCGCTGGGCTGGATCTATCCAACCGAGACTCTGTCTTCATAACATCCACAGAGGTAGTGCTAATTCCAACTGGGATTTGGGGTCCCCTCAACCCAGGAGTGCATGCACTATTGATTGGAAGGTCCTCCACTACACGAATGGGTTTGTTTGTGCTGCCGGGAGTAATAGACTCAGACTCTCATAGTGAGATTCAGATCATGGCCTGGACCCCTTCACCCCCCTGTTTCATCCCAAAGGGACAGAAAATTGCCCAACTAATCCCCTTCTACAGCACGTCGCCTGCAGGGGAGGGGGAGCGGGGTTCAGGGGCTTTCGGTAGCACAGGAAAGCCACAAGTTTACTGGGCAACAGCCATTACATCCACACAGCCGCTCATGACGTGCCAGGTGAATGGGCATCGATTTACAGGCCTTGTGGACTTAACTGGCCCACTGTTTACCCAGCTGCAACCATTCAGGGGGTGGGAGGAACACAAAGGCCCAGACAGAGTGCCCAAGTACTCACTGTCCTGGGCCCGGAAGGACAATCGGCCAAGATAGCTCCTTTTGTTGCCCCCATTCCTTGTACACTGTGGGGAAGGGATGTTCTTGGGCAGTTTGGCACAGTGATGCAAATTCCTCCTGCAAACAGCCAGGTTTTTCAATAGGGGCCATTGGTCAGCCGTCCCAAACACCCATTAAGCTGGTCTGGAAAAGCGAGCAGCCAGTCTGGGTGGACCAATGGCCTATGAAAAAGGAACGGCTGGAGCAATTAACAAAGCTTGCACAGGAGCAACTGGAAGCAGGACATATTGTGCCCACAACTAGCCCCTGGAACACTCCTGT
>NW_020922285.1:0-5281 GCF_003984885.1 Neopelma chrysocephalum
TGATTTTCCTTTTGATGCTAAGGACGGCATAATGTTATTGTTAGTGTTGCTCTGTCTGCTGCTCTGTCTGCTCTGTACTGTTTACACCATGCTTAGGGTCAGAACAGGGCCTTCTAGGGAGGCTGTTTGGACGCCTGTCCTGGGAATGGATAACGCTGAGTGGCACGGGAAGTGGGAGGACATCGGCCAGTATTTGGAGAAGTTTTCTCCTCCCATGATCTGGAAATTCACCCCTGAACAACTGCAGGATCCTGTCAGCATGATAAAACTGGTAAAGGAAAAATGCTCTGGCAGCTCCAGAGATGGTCAGCTCACAGCAACCTGCTGGGCCCTGGCCACTGCTTACCGGGCACTGCTTGACATGGTACAGCACTGCCAGGGGGAGGAGAGAAGGAGCAAATCAACTGGCACCACGTCCACACAAACTACAGCTGAGTCGGAGGGAGTAAGAAATAAATCAACTGGCACCATGCCCACACAAACCATCGAGGAGCCAGAAGGACAACAGAAACCAATAGCAGTCGCCCCTGTCCAGAAAAGGAAATCGAAGACCAAATCAGTTCGCATAGCGAATGATGACGAAGAGGCAGGACCTTCACATCCGCCGGAGGAGACAGAGCCAGAAATAATCACTCGGTCCCTATCCCTGGGTGAGCTACGTGAGCTCCGGAGAGAGTTCACACGGCAGGCGAACGAGTCCATCCTGACCTGGCTGCTCCGAATCTGGGATGGCGCCGCTAACGACACAATTCTAGATGGAAGTGAAGCAAGACAACTGGGATCCCTGTCTCGAGATGTCGTCATTGATCAGGGGATTGGAAGAAGGCAGGAAACTCTCAGCCTCTGGCAGCGACTGTTGTCCAGTGTAAGGGAGAGATACCTTTGCAAGGAGGACCTCCACGTACAGCAAGGACAGTGGAACACGATGGAACAAGGTATCCGGTGCTTGAGAGAATTGGCTGTACTGGAGATAATCTTTTCAGAGGACGAAAGATTTCCTAAAAGTCCAGATGGTGTACAGTGCACATCCCAGATGTGGTTGAAGTTTGCACGACTCGGGCCAGAAATGTATTCCCGCTACCTAGCAACGCTGCAATGGAGGGAGGGAGAGGACAAGGTTGGTGCATTGGTCAGCAAACTCAGGATTTATGAAGACACTGTCACCGCTCCATTACGAGCCCACGTCTCATCGGTGGAAACCAAACTGGCTGAACATGTTCGAAGCCTGGAAGAGAAGATTGAAGAAGGACACCAGAGGCTAAGAGAAGAAATTAAGGAAGGGATCTTCCATACCTCGCCAGGACAAACAAGGGTCTCTGCTATCAGGAACCAGCGTCCCCCAGCTAAGGAGAGAGGGTACACTCCACGTGGCAATCTATGGTTTTACCTCCAAGAGCACAGAGAAGATATGAGGAAGTGGGATGGGAAACCCACCTCTTCCTTAGCAGCCCGGGTACGTGAATTGAAAAGAGGGACAAGTACCACAAGGAACTCTTTGAGGATGAATGCTGCTCCAGTCTCTCGTAGGCAAGACTCCAGACGGCCCAGGAATGATGATATGTCTGATCCTCTTGAAGGGACTTCCAGGTCATACTTACAAGAAGAGCGCAACGAGTACCATGACCAGGACTAGGGGTGCCCTGCCTTTAGCCAGGTAGAGGAGAGGGACAATCGAGTCTATTGGACAGTGTGGATTCGGTGGCCTGGCACATCAGAGCCACAAAGATATAAGGCTTTAGTTGACACCGGCGCACAATGTACTTTGATGCCATCAAGATACATAGGGGCAGAATCCATCTCTATTTCTGGGGTGACAGGGGGATCCCAACAGCTGACTGTACTGGAAGCTGAAGTGAGCCTGACTGGGAAGGAATGGCACAGACACCCCATCGTGACTGGCCCAGAGGCCCCGTGTATCCTTGGCATAGATTACCTGAGGAGTGGGTATTTCAAAGACCCAAAAGGACTTCGTTGGGCGTTTGGCATAGCTACTGTGGAGGCAGAGGAAATTAGACAGTTGAACACCTTGCCTGGCCTCTCAGAGGACCCCTCTGCTGTGGGACTGCTGAAGGTTGAAGAACAGTTGGTACCGATAGCCACAGCAACCGTGCACCGTCGGCAATACCGCACCGACCGAGACTCTGTGACTCCCATACATAAGATGATCCGTGAACTGGAGACCCAGGGGGTGGTCAGCAAGACTCGCTCACCCTTTAATAGCCCTATATGGCCAGTGCGTAAGTCCAGCGGAGAGTGGAGGCTGACGGTGGATTACCGTGGACTCAATGAAGTCACACCACCTCTGAGTGCTGCTGTGCCGGACATGCTGGAGCTCCAGTACGAGCTGGAGTCCAAGGCAGCCAAGTGGTATGCCACCATTGACATTGCCAACGCCTTCTTCTCCATTCCTTTGGCAGCGGAGTGCAGGCCACAATTTGCTTTCACTTGGAGAGGTGTGCAGTACACCTGGAATCGACTGCCTCAGGGGTGGAAACACAGTCCCAGCATTTGCCATGGACTGATCCAGACTGCACTGGAAAAGGGCGAGGCTCCAGAACATCTACAGTACATTGATGACATCATTGTATGGGGGAACACAGCGGGGGAAGTCTTCGAGAAAGGAGAAAAGATAATCCAGATCCTCCTAAGAGCTGGTTTTGCCATTAAACGAAGTAAGGTCAAGGGACCTGCTCAGGAAATTCAGTTCTTAGGAGTGAAGTGGCAAGATGGACGTCGCCTAATTCCAACGGAGGTAATTAACAAAATAGCAGCCATGTCCCCACCAACCAGCAAGAAGGAAACACAGGCTTTCCTAGGCGCTGTGGGCTTTTGGAGGATGCATATCCCCGAGTACAGTCAAATTGTAAGTCCTCTCTACCTTGTGACACGGAAGAAAAATGATTTCCAGTGGGGCCCTGAACAACAACAGGCCTTTGAACAAATCAAACAGGAGATTGCCCATGCGGTAGCCCTTGGGCCAGTAAGGACAGGACAGGACGTGAAGAACGTGCTCTACACTGCAGCCGGGAAGAATGGCCCTTCTTGGAGCCTCTGGCAGAAAGTGCCTGGGGAGACCCGAGGACGACCGCTGGGATTCTGGAGTCGGGGATACAAAGGATCTGAAGCCAGCTATACACCAACTGAGAAAGAGATCCTGGCTGCTTATGAAGGACTTCGAGCTGCCTCAGAAGTGATCGGCACCGAAGCGCAGCTCCTCCTGGCACCCCGACTACCAGTGCTGGGCTGGATGTTCAAGGGGAGAGTTCCTGCTACACATCACGCCACCGATGCCACATGGAGTAAGTGGATCACTCTGATCACACAACGAACCCGGATAGGGAATCCTAATCGCCCTGGGATTCTGGAAATTATCACCAATTGGCCCGAAGGTGAGAGTTTCGGACTATCCTCTGAAGAAGAAGAGGAGCAGGTGACACGGGCTGAGGAGGCCCCACCATATGACAAGCTACCAGCAGATGAAAGGCGATATGCGCTCTTCACGGATGGCTCCTGCCGCATTGTAGGGACAAACCGAAAATGGAAGGCAGCCGTGTGGAGTCCCACACGGCGAGTTGCAGAAGCAACCGAAGGACAAGGTGGGTCAAGTCAGTTCGCAGAGCTTAAAGCCGTTCAGTTGGCTTTGGATATAGCTGAACGAGAGAAGTGGCCAAGACTCTATATCTACACTGACTCATGGATGGTGGCCAATGCTCTGTGGGGATGGCTAGAGCGATGGAAAAAGGCCAACTGGCAGCGCCAAGGGAAACCCATCTGGGCGGCGGAGATGTGGCAGGACATCGCTGGCCGGGTAGAGAAGCTGAGTGTGAAGGTTGGTCACGTAGACGCTCACGTACGCAAGAAACGGGCTAATGAGGAGCATCGCAACAACGAGCAGGTGGACCGAGCTGCCAGGATTAAAGTCTCTCAGGTGGATCTGGATTGGCAACACAAAGGAGAATTATTTCTGGCTCGATGGGCCCATGACGCCTCCGGTCACCAGGGGAGAGATGCAACATACAGATGGGCTCAGGACCGAGGGGTGGACTTAACCAAGGACATTGTCTCACAGGTCATCCATGACTGTGAGACATGTGCTGCCATCAAGCAGGCCAAGCGGGTGAAGCCTCTATGGTATGGTGGACGGTGGTCAAAGTACAGGTATGGGGAAGCCTGGCAAGTTGACTACATCACGCTCCCCAAAACCCGCCAGGGCAAGCGCTACGTACTTACCATGGTAGAAGGAAGTACTGGATGGCTGGAGACATACCCCGTACCTCATGCCACTGCCCGGAATACCATCTTGGGCCTTGAAAAACAAGTCCTGTGGCGACACGGCACCCCAGAGAGAATTGAGTCTGATAATGGGACCCATTTCAAGAATGGCCTCGTAGACACCTGGGCCAGAGAGCACGGCATTGAGTGGGTGTATCATATCCCCTACCATGCACCAGCTGCTGGAAAAGTTGAACGGTGCAACGGACTGCTGAAAACCACCCTGAAGGCACTGTGTGGGGAGACTCTCAAACACTGGGAGCTGCATTTAGCAAAGGCCACCTGGTTGGTCAACACGCGAGGCTCCATTAATCGAGCTGGCCCTGCCCAATCAGAACCTTTGCATACTGTAGATGGAGATAAAGTCCCCGTGGTGCATATGAGAGGTATGTTAGGGAAGACTGTTTGGATTAGTCCCACCTCAAGCAAAGGCAAACCCATCCGAGGGATTGTTTTTGCTCAAGGACCTGGTTTCACCTGGTGGGTAATGCAAAAAGATGGGGAGACACGTTGTGTACCACAAGGGGACCTAATTTTGAGTGAGAATGGTCCGTAATGTTTCATTGTACATATGTGTATATAGTTTTAAAGAGACATAGTTTTTAAGGGGGTTAATTTGGGCATGACATGGATGGCATAGAATAAGGGGTGGATAATGTCCTGGTTAGAACGGCTGGGACCAATTCATCCCTGGATGGGTGTAACCCAAAACTGTGTATTCTATAGCCTCCATGCCATTTCCCAAAAACTGCTGTCAGTAGAGGCCTGCAAGGTGGGAAGATGTTCCTGTACCCTTTTATGGAATTCCCCGCTCTGATATCCTTATATGGAATTCCCCGCTCTGATAAGAGGGACTGAGCATCCACATGCCCTTTTATGGAATTCCCTACTCTGAGGGAGGGACTGAGCACTCCCGCCTGAACTGGAGAGTATATAACTGGGAGTTTCAGAGCCTTGGCTCTCTCTCTCTCGTGGGACCCAGAGGAAGACAGCAGACCACCGCTGCTCC
>NW_020922286.1:0-2657 GCF_003984885.1 Neopelma chrysocephalum
GGGGGCACACTGCCAGGGGGGCCGGGGGGGAAAGGGGGACACTGGGGACCACTGGGAGGGAGTTTGGGGGGTGCTGGGGGTGATGGGAGGGGGGTGGGAGGGTCCTAAAGGGTCTGGGAGGGGCTGGGTGGGATCCGTAAAGGGACTGGGAAGGGACTGGCAGGAGGTTTCAGGGGGTCCTGGGTGGGCTGGGAGAGACTGGGATGGGTTTTGTGGGGTGTCTGGGAGGTTTTGGGGGTGCTGAACCCCCCGGCTCCCCCCAGAGATGCCACCGGACACCGTCCGCAGCAAGATCCTGGGGGGGGGTCGGGGGCTTCGTCTTGGGCTTGGTCTTCCTGGCGCTGGGGCTCGGCTTCTACCTGCGGGAGAAGGTAAAGGGGGGTCCCCGGGGGTCGTGTCCCCCCCCTTGCTCTCCCACAGCCTCTGGGCCCCCCCTGCCCCCCCAGCCCTTTTGCTCTCACCCCCTTTTCTCTCCCCACAGAGCTTCTGAGCCACCGGCGGCCGCAGCCCCTCCCCGTGGCCTCGGGCCCAGCCGGGACCCCCCAAACCCTGCGCTCATTTGGGGGGGTCGCGTGTCCCCCCCTTCCCTGCTTTTGTTCGCACCCCAACCAGCTGTTCCCAGTGTTCCCAGTAAAGCTTCTTAGTGCTCTGCAGTGCTGCTTACTGGGGAAAAGTGGGGGCTCTGGAAATCCTGGGAATGGGGGGTTTGGGCACTCACAGATATTAAAAATCCTGGATGAAGGTGGTTTGGGCACATCCAGAGCCCCAAAATCCTGAGAATGGGGGGATTGGGGCACTCCCAGTCAGAAAACAAATTGGAGAAGAGTGGGTTGGATGCACCCAGACTCTGAAAATCCTGTGAACAGGGGGGTTTGGGCAATGTCAGCCTCCCAATAACCCAGGAATGTGCGTTTGGGGCCTCCCAGCCCCAAAAAATCCTGGAGAAAGGAGGTTTATGTTCTCCCAGAAACCAAAAATTGTGAAAAAAGAGGGGTTTGGCACTCCCAGACCCATAAAATCATGGATGCAGGTGGTTTGGGCACATCCAGAGCTCCAAAATCCTGAGAATGGGGGGGTTTGGGCACTCACAGACCCACAGATCTTGCAGAAAGGTGGTTTGGGCACATCCAGACCCCCAAAATCTCTGGAACAGGAGGGTTTGGGCACACCCAGACCAACAAAATCTTGCAAAAAGGTGCTTTGGGCACTCCCAGACCCAAAACATCCTGGGATCAGATGAGTTGGGGCACTCCCAGACCTCCAAATATTGGAAATAGGGGCTTGGACACTCTTAGACTCCAGAAATCCAGGGAAAAGGGTGGTTTGCACAAATGTCATCCTCTCAAAACCCCATGAACAGGGGAGGGTTTGGCTTTCCCAGCTCCAAAAAATCCTGGAAAAGAGAGTTTTAGGTAATTCCCTACCCCAGAAACTGTGAGAACAGAGGGGTCTTGGGCACTCCCAGACCCCAAAACATGGGAAAAGAGGGGTTAGGACACTCACGGACCCTAAAACTCCTGGGAACAGGGGGGTTTGGGCACACTCAGACTCCCAAAATGATGGACGAAGGTGGTTTGGGTACATCCTGAGGTCGAAAATCATGGGAACAAGGGGGTTTTGGCAGTTCTATCTCCTCAAATCTTTGAAAAGATGGGTTTCGGCACAATCAGTGTCTGAAAAACATGGGAACAGGCGGGGTGGGAACATTGAGACCCCAAAAATCTTGGGAATATGGGGGTACGAACTCTCCTAAACCCTAAAAGTCACAGGAACAAGGTTTTTGGGGCACTTCTAGACCCCAAAATATTGGACTAGAGCATTTGTACACTCCCAGCCCCCTAAAAATCCTGGAAACAGCTGTGTTTGGGTACTCCCAGACCCACGAAATCCTGGAGAAAGACGGTTTGGGCACACCCAGACTCTGAAAATCCTGGGAACAGGGGGGTTTGGGCAATGACAGCCTCACAATAAACCAGGAACAGGAGGGTTTGGGCTATCCCAGAAATACAAAATCTGGGAAAAGAGGGGGTTATGTACTCAAAGACCCCTAAAATTGTGAGAACGGGGGGGTTGGGAACTCCCAGATTATAAAATCTTAAAATAGAGTGGTTTGGGCACCATCAGCATCTAAAAAACACAGGAACAGGGGGGTTGGGAACAATCAGACCCCAAAAACCTTGGGAACATGGGAGTATGGGTTCATGTAGACAATAAATATCCCAGGAACAGGGGGGGTTGAGCACTCCCAGCTCCCAAAATATCAGAAAAGAGGGGCTTGGACACTCCCAGAGCACAGAAATCCTGTAAACAGGGGAGTTTGGGCACCCCCTTGACCACAAGAATACTGAGAACAGCAGGTGCTGAGCACCCCCAGAGCCCCAAAATCTTGGTCAAAGGGCTATTTGGGCACTACCAGACCACACCCCCAAATGCAGAGAAGCTCCAGGACCCCAAAAGTCCTGGAAAAGAGCAATTTGGGTACAACCAAAAATACCGGAAAAGGGGGATTGGGCACCCTCAGCCCCCATCTCCCTCTTGTTTTGGGCAACTCTGAGCTCCGGGACAACTTGATCCTCTGTTTGAGGTTCCCCTGAGCTTTGGGAGTCCCGAATGGGCGTTTTTGGTGGGCCCTGAGCTCCCCCCTCCCCCGCAGCCCA
>NW_020922287.1:0-3044 GCF_003984885.1 Neopelma chrysocephalum
GCACCCAGGGGGGAGACAGAGCTCCTGTGTCCTCCTGGGCTTCCCTCTCTCCTCCTGGGCTTCCTTCCCTCCTCCTGGGCTTCCCTCTCTCTCCTCCTGGGCTTCCCTCTCTCTCCTCCTGGGCTTCCCTCTCTCTCCTCCTGGGCTTCCCTCTCTCTCCTCCTGGGCTTCCCTCTCTCCTCCTGGGCTCCTCCTTCTCCTTCCCTCCTCCTGGGCTGCTCTTCCCCTCTCTGTCCTGGGCTCCCCCCTCTCTCCCTCCCCTCCTGGGCTTCCTTCCCTCCTCCTGGGTTTTCCCACCAGCAGTGTTGCAGAACCCAGAACAAGCCACTTTATTCCATTGTCCTTATGATCCCTCGGGACTGGGTTTGGCCTTTGTGATGGGACCAAGGGAAGCACAGACTGGTCAGGCTGGTGTCTGTGCTGGGCACGTCGGGGTGACTGTGGTGAGGGAAAACGGTGGGGGAGCTGCAGGGAAGTCCATTGTCCTGTGGGAGGGCTGGTCCAGAACTGCTGCCCCCCAGATGTGCTGGAGTTCAGAGGAGCCACAGGCACGTGCCTGGGGAGGGATGGCCTGGGGTTCCCAATGGGATGAGGTTGGGTTCAAGCTGCTGGATGAGCAGCTGGATCCAAACTGGGAACCAAGGGCAGGAGTCACCTCACTCCAGCAGGAGAGCTTCAGCAGGGCCTGTTGCAATAGGACAAGGGGGAGTGGCTTCCCATGGAGACAGGGCAGGGTTGGATGACATATGGAGAAGGAATTCTTCCCTGTGAGGGTGGGGAGGCCCTGGCACGGGTTGCCCAGAGAAGCTGTGGCTGCCCCTGGATCCCTGGAAGTGTCCAAGGCCAGGTTGGACGGGGCTTGGAGCAACCTGGGCTGGTGGAAGGTGTCCCTGCCCACGGCAGGGGGTGGCACTGGATGGGCTTTGAGGCCCTTCCAACCCAAACCTTCTGGGATTCTACGAAAGATCAAAGGTGTAAAGCTGAGCCCCCCCCAGCACCCAGGACTGTCCCAGCAGGGCCGGGGCCCTCCTGGCCCTGCGGGGTGACATTCCCTGGCTTCATAAACAGGAATAAACTCATTTAGGGCTAAAAAAAGGTGGTTTTAGTGCCCCTGAGAGTGCGTGCTGCCCCCTGAACCACTGTCTCCGTGCAGGTGCCCAACTACCTGCCCTCCATCAGCGCTGCCATCGGGGGCGAGACCCCCCAGCGCTACGTGTGGCGCCTGTGCATCGGGCTGCACTCGGCCCCCCGGCTGCTCGTGGCCCTGGCCTACTGGAACCACTACCAGAGCTGCCACTGCTCCCACCCCCGCTACCTGTGCCTGTGCCACCTCACCCTGCTGCTCAACCTGCTGGAGAACGTCGCCCTGCTCGTCCTCACCTACGTGTCCTCCTCCGAGAACTATGGTACGTGCCCTGGGGGGCTGCCCTGCCTCGGGGGGGGACAAAAACCAGCCAGGACCTTCCAGGGATTCTGTCGGTGTTTGGAGGGGAGAGTGGTGTTGGGAACACTTCTTGTGCTTCCCCAAGCTCGTGGTTGCTGATGGTTGGAACTCAGCTGTGATTTGGGATCGAGCCTGGGTCAGACCCGGGCACTTCAATGTGCCAAGGTGCTGCAGGGGCTGAGGGCAGGTGAGCAGAGATGGGTTGGAGCTCATCCTGCTTGCCCTTCATCCCCACTGCTGGGATGGGCTTGGGGTCTGCTCCAGCTGCCTTGGAATCACCCTCCCCCAGAACTTCTGGGTAAAATTTCATGGAATCACAGAATCCCCAACAGGTCTGGCTTGGGACTTTAAAGCCCAACTCATTCCATGGGCAGGGACACCTTCCACCAGCCCCATCCAACCTGGCCTTGGACACTTCCAGGGATCCAGGGGCAGCCACAGCTTCTCTGGGCAACCTGGGCCAGGGCCTCCCCACCCTCCCAGGGAACAATTCCTTCCCAGTCTCCCATCTCACCCTGCCCTCTGGCAGTGGGAAGCCATTCCCCCTTGTCCTGTCCCTCCATCCCTTGTCCAGTCCCTCCCCAGCTCTGCTGGAGCCCCTTTAGGCCCTGCAAGGGGCTCTCAGGTCTCCCTGGATCCTTCTCTTCTCCAGGCTGGACACCCCCAGCTCTCCCAGTCTGTCCCAGAAGAGAGGGGCTCCAGCCCTCTAAAATTTCCTGAAAACAGAATCAGAGTTTTTCAGGTTAAATCAATGTGCCAAACCTGGTCATGACAGGTGGGAAATGCTCTTCTCACACGTGGTCTCATAGGAAGGGACAATATCCAGCTGCTGTTTCATCCCAAGGTCTGGGATTGACTGGAGAGCACTGAAATCCAGGAGCCAGCAAGGTGGTGCTGTTGCAGTGGGAACAAATCCCGTGCTTGGGATGTGTCAGCAGGAAAACCCTGTGGGCTGTCCCTGCGCAGCTGGATGGGGAGGATGGATATTGTGTCCAGCTGTAGGAAGGGCTGGAGAAGAGCTTTGGACAAGGGCCTGGAGGGACAGGACACAGGGAATGGCTTCCCACTGCCAGAGGGCAGGGAGAGATGGGAGATTGGGAGGGAATTCTTCCCTGTGAGGGTGGGGAGGCCCTGGCCCAGGTTGCCCAGAGAAGCTGTGGCTGCCCCTGGATCCCTGGAAATGTCCAAGGCCAGGTTGGACGGGGCTTGGAGCAACCTGGGCTGGTGGAAGGTGTCCCTGTCCATGGCAGGGGTGGCACTGGATGGGCTTTGAGGTCCCTCCCAGCCCAAACCAGTCTGGGATTCAGGGGTGTGGTGTTGTGAACAGAGTCCCAGGACTTTCCCCAGCCCTTGGGGAACTCCCTGTACCCCACAATGAGTTATCCCATTCCCACCCTTCCTGCAGTGTCCCCCCATGGCAGGGTCTGCAGCCTGACCTGCCACTGGGGCTCCTCTCACTTGTCTGGGGTGGGGACCTGCTCTTAGAACTGCAGGTGCTCCTTTGGGGTTTGGATAACCCCCCGTGCCTGGGACAGCCCCGTCTGCACCTCGTACACAGCTCTGGGAGGGGGAGGCCAAGGTGTCCCTGGACAGAGCCACT
>NW_020922288.1:0-8075 GCF_003984885.1 Neopelma chrysocephalum
CAGGGGTTGGACTGGATGATCCTTGTGGGTCCCTTCCAGCTCAGCATATTCTTAGATTCTGCTACAGGTTTACAATCCAGTTTCAGCAGAGCAGAGGAGCCCAGGAACAGATCCAGCAGTGCCAGGATCAAATCCAGCCCTCAGTGTTCCCTGTACTGGCTGTCATGACATGAGTAAATATTTTAAACCAGGCAGAATTTTTCCCCTTGAATATTGGCTGGAGAGCAGACACTGCCCCAATAGTACCTTCCTTCCTGGCTTCTCCCACTGTTCCAGTCAGAGTGGCTCCACTGAGCTGGGTCTGGCATTCTGTGCTTTCCCATGTTTTCTGGATGGAATGGAAAATGTACTTCTGTCAGGGTCATCTTGCTCCCTGCCCCACAGCTGCTGTGTTTGGAGAAGCAGCAGGCAGGTCACAGCTCAGGAGAGGGAAGGTCTGGTGGCTCTCGTGCTGCCTCCAGGGCTTGTGTTGTGAGGATGGAGCTCGAGGAAGGTGTTTCTCAGTGGGTCCCCCCCCGTGCAACGTTGATGAGCACAGAGACAGGTGGATTACACACCAAACACTTTGTCCTGACTGCCTGGCAGTTAGGTTGGAAGTTGGTCATTTACCCATAAACTGACTACAGGGAGGGGAAAGAAGAGCCTTTATCTCCATGCTGAAGAGCCTCTTTAACAGGAAAAGGCCCCATCAGATCCTGTGGCTGGAAAATGACACAAAACAAATGAAAAACACAAATAAGATTTAAAATTTCAATGCAGTGTTAATCACTGTCTTGGAAAGTGGCATTTGGTTTGAAAAGGTGGCTCTGGTAGCTACCGTAGTTTCCACTAAAAGCACATCCAGCTTATAACTGGCTCCAGTTTCCAGCTGTTGGATCTTCTGAAGAAATGCCCTGGGGACAGGGTGGCCCTGGGCAGCAGGTTTTGGGATGAATGCAGCCTCTGTGCCTGGAGGTGCCACACTGGAGGCTGAGGAATGCCCAGGGATTGCTGCTTAAGGTGCTTTAACTTGGATGAACAGGTGGAGATGCTGATAATGGACATTTCTGGGTTTAAAGCCTGTTTACCACAGGGACAGCAAGCCCAGCAAACCCAGATCCATTCCCCACTGATGCCAGGGTTATTCCCACTGGGTTACACGTCTGTTTTTCAATGTCACAGAGCAACTTGGTTCCAGACACCTTTAGGGACCTCTTTCTCTGTCATGTGTCTGGCCTGTGGCTCCAGCCTTCAGAAGCCTCCAGACAGGTGAGTCTGTTGGTCAGGAAGGATCACAGCAGCTCAGAAGCAGAGGATTTTGGAATCTCCTTGGATGCCACCACCAGATCTGCAGATCACAGACCCAGGAATGACCTCTGTTCTCACCACACTCACAGTGCAAGCAGAGGGTTCTGTACCTTGAAAATGGAGAGAAGTCCATGTTGAACCCATGTTTGGGAACGTGGAGCTGTGACACTGGGAATCAGTCCAGTCCACCTAACAAAGAAATAAAGACAGTGATGGAACTATAGAATCGTGGAATCATTAAAGTTGGAAAAGACCTCCAAGATCTCTGTCTGAGTACCACAACACCCACTAAACTACATCACAAAGTGTCACATGTGCTCGTTTCTTGGACACCTCCAGGGATGGTGACCCCACCTCTGCCCTGGGCAGCTGTGCCAGTGCCTGACCACCCTTTCAGTGAAGACATTTTTCCCAATATCCAACCTGACCCTCCCTGGGCTGAGCTGGTGCTCACCAGGTTAACTGTCCTCCCTCCAATGCACAAAAGGCAGGTGTGGATGATCCGTGCTCTGGAGAGTTCAGGGAAAGAGCCTCTGAAATCATGTTCCACCCGTGTGAATATTTGAGTCCAAGGGACAGACACGAGGGAAGTGATGAAGTTCCTCACAACTGAGCACATCAGCAGCACCTGCCAGCAGCTCCAGTACCTTGACTTTCTTATGTGCTCCAAAAGCACCTGGCAAAGGAGGGAATGGGAATTCTGGATAAACACACAGGAGTCCTCAGGATGGAACGAGCAGGAGCCTGTGGGAGATGTGGGTTAACAGACCATCTCCATGGCAGGACCTACAGGAAGAAGACTGAGTGAGTAAGAAGGGCTGTCACAAAAAAGCTCAGGCACATGGGCTGAGCTGGAAGTGAATCCCTGGGCAGTCACAGGGCAGTGCTGGAGCTCAGAGGATCCTTCCCCCTTGTGCTCTGACTTTGGAGGAAATGTCAAAGCTGACTGCAGTGGTGTGGGGCTTGCAGAGCCCTGGGCTGGGCTGCCTTTGGGTGGCTCAAAATGCACAGAAAGCAGCTCTGAAAAATGCTTCACCCTCTTCTTGGTGCTTCCCAGAGTAGGAGCTGGAGTGGGAGTAAGAGAACAACAAAAGGAGAGACAGGGCTGTGCTGACACCAGTCCCTCAGTGCTTCCTGAGGTTCAATCTACATGCAGATACAGAGCTGTGGTGTTCCCAGTGGGAATGCAGCTCGCTATTCCCATCAGGACAGCTGGGAAATCACTAGACCTCCTCCCAGCTCTTTCCTACCTCTTCTCTTCCTTTCCTCCCAGTGAAATGATGCTGAGAAGGAGCTCTAAATTAATCCTGGCTGAGCCAGAGGCTCCTGCTAGGCTGACTCTGAGGACACCACGCAGCAGGCACAGGATGTGTCATTGTGCTCCCCCCCAGCAGAATGTTTGCAGTTCATACAAATCACCTGAACTCAAATATCTATATTCATAAAACCCCCAAACCTTGGAGCAGGTGGTTTCATGGCCTTTCTGCTTGACAAGCAGCTCACCTGGGACAGGTATTTTGCAGAAGCCATTGGCCCAGCAGGGTTCAGGAGTTTTCTGATTTTGCCAATGTACCTTTTATTTGGTGATGTGGGGAGGAAGAGGAATAAATCCCCTCAGCCTGTCACTCTGTAGATACACACTGCCCCAAGTTCTATTGTTCCAGCTCTCTGCCAAGTGCAGGCTTGCCAGCCAGAGACAACAATGTTTAATTTATGAAGGGCTGAGTTTTAATCAGTTTTTTATTGTTTGTTCCAGCAATAGATCAGTTTAATGGCAGTCTGAAAAATGCACCATAAGCAAACCTCACACATGCCATTCTCCTCCCCCCGAGATATTTCCCATCAAAAGTTTGACATGCTGGGCATGCTGGGAACAGGCAACCCGTGAAAGCCAGTGTTTAAAATAAGTGACCAAGCTGCAGCTCTCATAGGGTTTGTGGGTTGGTGGATCCTGCTGCACTAAGGGCAGATTTGGAGATAAATCTGTATTCAGAGTCTTTTCACACTGAATCATGAGATTCCTTTTTATAACCAAGACAGCAGACACTGACTGTGCACCTCCCTCAGAGCTGGTGGTGGAACTTGGCTTCTTGTCTTCAACCCAGCCAAGATTTACTGTAAAGGACCTTTGCTGACACACCTGGCCAGTCATCCTCTTTTTTTTCATGTATTAGACTCCATATCTCTCTCCAAACACACCAAATTTCCCCGTCTCCAGTGGAATCCTGGCCTGGTCACCCCATGAGTCATCCTGGGAATAAAGTTGTGTTCCCTGGGCAGAATGTAGAAAAGAGCTGTGAGCCCTGGCTGGGGGAAATTATTTCACAGTCAAAGGAAAACACATGAAAGATATTTACTGCTCCATTTTCAGGCCTATTTTTAGACAATTAAAGGTGTAAAAGGTTTGGGTCTGGATCCAGCCCGGGAGTGGAGGGGTTGGGGCAGTCTACATCTGTTTTTTGAGAGGTGCTCTTTGAAAATGAGCAATTAGTTGAATCAAATCTTGTGTGACTCCAAAGCAGATCCAGGACAGGGTTATTGCCACTGCCACCCACAGACAATGGGGACTGAAAGTCCTCTTTGCTTTGCAGAGCTCTATCAATGGTTACTTTTCATCTCTTCCACAATTATAGATATATTCCATCTGTCCTTGGCTCTCAGGGTGGTGCTGGAATAATTCTTCCATGGTAGGCAAACAGTGGTGAGATGCCTAACCAGTGCCAAGATAAATGCAGAAACAAGCATGAAGGAGCTCAGCAAATAAAAGAAGATTAAATCTATTTTATAGTGGACACAACATTTCCCAACAGATTTCTTTTGTGCAGAATATAGATCCTTGTTAGACAGCTGAATTATGCTGGTTGGAATTATGTGGAAGTGAACACAGCAGGGTTTGACCCCCTGTCAGGGAGCTGGTGAACTCCTCCAAATCCTGACTGTGCCAGAGGCTGCATCCCAGGGAAGGCAGGGGGGGACTGGAGTGCTTAGAGCAGCAGAGGTGCAGGGACAGTGCAGCCCCTAAGGACGTGCAGGATTTCTTAATCTGTGAGTCCCTACTTGCCTAAAGTTTAATTACTGCCTTCATCTTCCCTCAAATGGCATCGCAGGTTTGGGTGCTCGGAGAGGGACTGGTGAAAACAAGGCAGAACTAAAAAGTACCCAGATACTTTAGGACCATCCAGCTTGTTTTCAGAAGGGAGTTAATATCCAGTTGTGAAAGGTACTGAGATCTCTAGAGCTGCAGTTGGTGCATAGACACTGCTGAAAAAACCCAGCCCAACCCCCCTGCATGGCAGACCCATAGAAAAGAGGGCTGAACAGACCTGAAGACATCCCCTGTTCCACCCCCTGACCCTGTGCCCTCCAGCCAAGGTGTCTGTAGAAATGATCCTGCTCCTACAACCCTCCAGCAAGAAACTCCACAGCAAACCCTGGAAGAATTTATGGCAGTGTTTAACTAGCCTTACATTAGAAAGGCATTTCCTAATAACTAATCTGAATTTCCCTAACTGTGATTTAATTACCCCATCTCCTAAGCAGAATGAACATGCAGAACAAATTATTCTCTTCCTTTTCACAGAAACCTTTTATGTAACTGCAGACTGTTATGTTTCCCCTAAGTCTTCTCTTGACTAAATGCCTCCAATTATTCCAGCCTTTCTTTGCAGGTTACCTCCAATCATTCTCATTCTCCCTGCTCAGCTTTTTCATTCATCCTTGAACTCCACTTGCCTTTCTTGAATTCTGTGATGTATTTTCCAGATCATTTTGGATTTCTCAAGATCCTCCAGAATTCCAGCCCTGCTCTCCAAAATGCTGTAGGTCCTTCCTCACATGAGACGGGAGTTCTGTGGCAGACTCTGGTTGTGTCCCAGCCCACCTCGAGGCAGCCAAGGAGAAACTTTCTCACCCTGACAGCCCATGGGAGCAGAGTGCCCATGGGTCTCCGTCCTTGGAGGTTTTCAAGCCCAGGCAGGATAAATTCCAGAGAAACCTCAGGTTTGACGTCTGACCTCAGAGTTGATCTTGCTTTGAACAGACCAGTGTTTGGTGTGGGTGACTTCCAGTGATTCCCTTCTAGTTATTCCCTTCCAATAATTCCTTTGAATTATTCTGTGAGCCTTTATCATCCCTTTATTCCCCTCCATCCCCCCCAAGAAAGAAAATTTTGATTAGAAAAGTGCTCGTGCTACACTCCTGGGGTGAGGCCACGAGACAGGAACTGATCCGTGGAGAAATCCCCCCTGTCCTGGGTCACTGCCATGGGCACTGCCACTGATTCTAGGACCTGGGATCACACAGAATCACAGGATCACTGACGTTGGAAAAACCCTCCCAGCCCATGGATCCCCCCTGTGCCCACCCTGTCCCCCAGCCCAGAGCACGGCCAGGCCTTCCTGGGACACCTCCAGGAATGGGCACTCCAAACCTCCCTGGGCAACCCCTGCCAAGGCCTCACCACCCCTTCCAGCAAGAAATTCCTCCTGATGCCCAACCTGGCCCTCCCCTGGTGCAGCTCGAGGCTGTTCCCTCTTGTCCTGTTGTTCCCTGGGAGCAGAGCCCGACCCCCCCCAGCTCCCCCCTCCTGTCAGGGGGTTGCAGAGCCAGAAGGTCCCCCCTGAGCCTCCTTTTCTCCAGGCTGAGCCCCCCCAGCTCCCTCAGCTCCTCATCAGAGCTACTCTCATGTTACACAGGAACAAGGTCTCTGCTACCAGGAGCAGATCTCTACCAGGAGGAAAATTTGCAAATCCTGGAGTTTGGAAAATCAGAGGTGAGGAGGTTGGGTGAGACCAGCGGCCCCTGCTCCTGGGGAATGACACACCAGACCCAAACAGTCTCCAGACCCAGCCGTGGGAAGTCCTCAGCTCCACCAGGACAGCAGTGGGATCAGTGCTGCTCAGGCAGGTCCCACAAACCTGCAGGCTGGGATGGGCTCCTGGGATTCCTGGTGCTGGAGCCACCCCAGACCTGGGGAGCCCCTGAGCAGGAACTGAGGGTGTTTCTTATTTTGGAGCAGATATTTTTTTAATCTTTGTAAAATGTTTTCACAATGCTTCTGGCTGCCGGGAATTGGAAAACAAACAAACAAACAAACAAACAAACAACCTTTGTCCGAAGTCCACTTTGGAAACAGAAATATTAAGCAAACAGTTCTGACAAATTGGAAACCCTGCTTGCCAAAGATTGCAGGGGCAAAAATGCATTTTCAGAAGTCATATAAACTGCTCAAAACTTCTTAGATTTTTACTGCAATAACAAATTCCAAGAACAGAATAATTGGGAAAGAAACCCAAGTATTTTTCAGCTTTTGACATTTTAGGAAAGAGCCACAGACGACATTTTTTATATCCACCACATCCTTTGTCGTGATGGAAAGAGAAGCTTTAATTCCAGAATAGCAGCAGGAAAGGGCAGGGAAAGGGAAGATCTTGGGGATCTCATTTCTAAATGCAGCAATGGTTTAGTGATGACAAAAAAAGGATTCTGACTTGCTAATTAGTTTTGCATAATGATGACTAAACTTGATTACAGCAGGAACCAGTCAAATGTCTTTGTAGCTCATAGGCTTATCCTGAGCTCCAATTAAAAGGGTTTGGTTTGTTTATGGCTCACAAGGTGCTTCCTGGAGACCAAATAACTCACCAAAGGGTGCTCCAAGCTTTGTTGTTTCAATTGGCTGCTGCAGCAAATTAACTTCTGAGGAGGAATTCGATAGCATCTATTTTATCAGACATCCAAAAGCACATCACTGGTTCTCCACAAGCTCTTGCTCATTTTTTTTCCCTCCTAAACAGCTAAACAAATGGAGAATAAAGCCTTCATTATCTCTCCATCAGTTGCCATCTCTGCCAGGCACTGCAGAAGTTCTCTACCTGCTATTTTTCTCTATTAAGAAGACCTGAGTGAAAATCTGGCCATAAAACATTCCTGAATCTCTCTGTGTGTGAATGTGTTGGTGTAGGGGGGATACTGAAATGGTGACACATTGAACACCTTCCTGCAATGCCACTCACTGTCCCCTCAGGTGAAGGACACGGAGGTTCCTGCAGGGTCTCACCATCCCTGTGGTCCTCCTGGATGCCCACAGACAGAAATCCCAGTCCCTGTGACCCCCATGCCAAACCTGGACCCCTGCAGAGCTCCATTTGGCTCCCCAGGCTGGGATGCAGCCTGGATGCCAGCAGAGCCCCAGCAGCAATTCCTGGGATTGCTGTGCTCTACTGTAACTTACACAACTACAGCAGGCACCAAGACCCCCACAAACACAATCAAACCCACATTTGGATCACCCTGAGGTTGCTGGAGGTCTGTGTGTCTTCCTGTACCTCTGGGTGCTGGCAGGGCTCTGGCTGGCACTGGGAACCATGCGGGGCTGGGGACGAGGGGGGTGAGATCCCGTGATTCACCCAAGCCTGAGTCCTTCCTGGGGGCTGTGCCAACCGCCACATTTCTTCCTGTAACTTGAAAACAACACAGAGGAAGAGAGAAAACTTTCCTTCCCTGGATGATTCCCCTGAATGAGAGACTCCCTGGATACAGATTTGCTCCCTCCAGCGGCTGGTAAACTCTGGAGCAGGGCTTGCCCCTGCCCTGGCTGACAGCATCTCTGCCTGGAGGATTTCTCAGGGATACTTCACATTTAGGAGTGCAGAGGATTGTCTTGTGCCAGAGCAGGTGGCTTCACAAAGTCACAGAATCACAGAAACACAGAACATGCTGAGCTGGAAGGGACCCACAAGCATCATCCAGTCCAACCCCTGGCCCTGCACAGGCCCAGCCCCAAGAGT